>NC_068424.1:48581464-48628964 GCF_023373465.1 Oncorhynchus keta | reverse complement strand
CACTGATTGAAGTGGATGTAACAAGTGACATCAATAAGGGATCATAGCTTTCATCTGGATTCACCTGGTCAGTCTATATCATGGAAAGAGGGGGTTTAATGTGCTCAGTGTATGTTCGTAGCAAGGAATGTTTGTTGGCGAACTGTATCCTTCATAAGGCATTGTGGATTTGTGTGTCCTCTTCCCTCCTCTTTCTTTCTGTTCTCATTTTTGTCTCTGCTTCCCTCCCCTCCCCCTCGCCAGCTGCACCATTCTGCTGCAGTGAGTGAGAGAGCGATGGAGGAGAGAGAGAAAGAGCTCTCCTCTGTTCTGTGTATAAACCCATGATGCGTTCAGGCGTCCAAAGTCGCATCTGTGTTTCACTGCGTTGTTTTAATCAGAAGAAGATGCTCTTTCTTCTTATGAACAGGACTCTTTATGTAACTAGTCAATATGGTAAAACACCGCTTTCCACAAGCCTGTACATTCTTCTGTTAGACATTCCACTAACTTTCTTGGTATCTTTGTGAGTGATACATTATTATAAGACAGGACAGGAAAGGTTCATGAGTAATCTGCCCATTTTCTCTTCCTCCCTCCATGCTGTTTTTCTTAGAGCTTCTTTTTTTCATGGCTCTCTGGAAGAGAGGTGGGATGTGTTGCCGTAGCAACCAGCTGACTCACTGTCAGGACCGTACCATTGTGGTTTGGTCCACAGGGGGGCAGCAGCAGATGCAGGGTCTGGTGTCTGATAGGATACAGGCAGCTGTTGGTTTAAAGGGGGCAGACACACCCCTGTTTAGGACACAGAGGTGCAGTGTCCTCGGGCTCTGGCCTGGATTGGTAGGGGAGGGGGGAGAGAGAGGGTGTATGATGGGGTGGGTCTACCTCTCTGTTTCCGTAAAATGGGTGCTGCCCTGGCCTGATTGCCTCTCACTGTTTCACCTCCCCTTTGCTCTGACTGGGACTGTGAAAACACTGTCTAAAATAAGCCCACAAGACCCCGTGGAGGTTGTGCTGTTTTATTATAGGGTGGACAGTTATTTCTTATTGACTGATACATGTGTATTCTTGTGTGTGTGTGTGTGTGTGTGTGTGTGTGTGTGTGTGTGTGTGTGTGTGTGTGTGTGTGTGTGTGTGTGTGTGTGTGTGTGTGTGTGTGTGTGTGTGTGTGTGTGTGTGTGTGTGTGTGGCTGTGCACAAGAACTCACATGTACACATTGTGTATCTAACATCGTGGTTATCTGTGTTATTATAATGATCGCATTCATATAAGTCCTATTCATACTTTCATATTCACTGTGACATTCCAGCTATAGGGTGTGTTGACACACACACACACACACACACACACACACACACACACACACACACACACACACACACACACACACACACACACACACACACACACACACACACACACAGCGTGAAAGCATCTCCTTAATTAAGCATACAGCATCCCTGGGCATCGCCTCGAGTCCCTCTGCTGTTGCTGTGTAGGAGCTGCTCCTCTGCAGCATGGCAGTGTGCTGTACTGCAGTGTAGCGATGCTATCCTGCCATTCTGGGAGCAAACACACCTCTACTATGGTCTTACTGCGTCTGAAATGACAACTTATTCTCTATATAGCATATTACTTTCAACCAGCTAACCATAGGGCTTTGGTAAAAAAAAAAGTAGTGCACTATGTAGGGAAGAGGGTACCATTTGGGGGACACCCTTAGTCTCCTTCAAAGTGATGCTATCATCATCCTGGCTGGGACATGCAGATGAGATAGTACACTGCTCATGCTCCTGTTACAGAGGAACTGGGCCAATTGTTGTATTTCTCTTTTATTAAGTATTCTTCTCCCTCACTCACTCTCTCTCTCTCTCTCTCTCCAATCCCCTTTCTCTCTTTCTCTGCTCCTCTATCCCTATGTGTCACGCCCTATGCTCTCTAATTCCCTTTCTCTCCACAAATAAACAAGCACACCTCACACAATGCAACAGCAGACACAAGCGAAGACACACCGTGATATCGGGGATTTGCCTGAATAACTGTGTTGTTGTTGTTTGCTGTTGCGTTTACGTTCGACCCACCTTTAAGTGCCACACACGCAAACAGACACCTGACGTCATCATTAGGGCACATATCACAGGTATCGCAACGCAAATCAACACAGCCCCCCACCTCCGGAACCAATCTAGGCTACATTATCAATGCAAGGTGAACGGTGAGTATCGGGGATGTCTCTGTCCCAAGACTCTCTTTTGTCTGCTGATCTTCCCTCTAAATCCGTGTCTCGTTTGTCTCTCTGTTCTTCTCTTCCATGTCTTCCCTTCTCTGCTGTTGCTGACGTGTCTCCTGTCGTCCTCCGTCTCTCCAAATAAGGTAAGAAATACTCTCCGTAATAATGACTCCACCATCACAAGACAATAGGCTGTAAACACATCCATGACCTTACTGATTCTGACTGGAAGTAAGACCCCAAAAAAAGGCCACCGCTGTGATCCGTAGACACAAGCACTCAGCACTGAGTGACTGAGTGTTATTCCACTCACATTTGGGGGATGCATCTGACTTAACCCTCCTGTTGTGTTTGTTTCATGTTAATTCATTCTGTGTTCCCGGTCCAAAATGACCGCCCCATTATAGCTGATTATGAATCCATAATACATATATTATCACCTAATGTTGTGTTAGATCTTTTTATCAACTTAAGTTATTGTCAACATTACAAGTTTTGAACTTCTATTTGCTATTTATGGCCTGTAGGCCTCGTTGACCTGAGCTCATACAACTCATTTTTTAGTAAAAAAAAAAGCATAATGTATGGATTATTTTGACTATAACAAATACTCAGATGAAGCATATTGTGCTATTTATCACAGACTACTTTGTGTCACAGTTTAAAAGGACTCTCCTCCTCACCACTCACGATCAAAGGTATGATCAAGAGCCTCACATACAGTATATCGTTTGGTCATTGTGCTGCCACAGAAGGAATTGTGAGCAAGGCCTCAAAAAAACTTTATATACCAGAATAGGAGAAAAGTTTAAACAATGTTGCAATTGTTTGTGAGACTGCCAAGAAGTGTGGTTCCCGTGGGGAAAAGATTCTATTGGGGAAAGGTTCCCGTGGGGGTTGCCATGGAAGCCAAGAAGGGGAGTGAGGTTTGTGTGTGTGTGTGTGTGTGTGTGTGTGTGTGTGTGTGTGTGTGTGTGTGTGTGTGTGTGTGTGTGTGTGTGTGTGTGTGTGTGTGTGTGTGTGTGTGTGTGTGTGTGTGTGTGTGTGTGTGTGTGTGTGTGTGTGTGTGTGTGTGAGTGTGTGTGTGTGCGTAAACACACATGCATGTGGGGGTCTGGGAGAAGAAGTGTGTCCATCTGATGAATGGGCATGTGCCTGAAATCAATTTTATACACTAACTGTAGTCTCACCCATTCAGATGCCCTGTGTGAACAAAGTCATGGAACCTTATGACAATCAGATTACATGAACTTGTAAATCGGTTCAATTCGACCAGAACACAGCAGGAGGGTTAACATAATATGCATATGGCCATAATAAACTATGTATATGACGTCACACACAGTCAAGAAATACAATATAAGGCTGGAGCTCTTAATGAATCTGGGTAACATTTTGTTTGTGGATGAGGTTTGATATGTGGGCTGATGCATCTGGTAGAGTTGACTGTAATAAATAAAACGAGAGCGAGAGCGAGAGCGAGAGCGAGAGCGAGATGTGAGTTATTGTTTAGCAGCCACCACGCGGTCGCCGCTCATTCCACCAGTATGCAGCAGCACGAGCTGGCCGCCTGTGTGGCGCTGTCCACCCGCTTGGTTCTGAAACACGCTCTAGAGCTCAGTGGCAGCGTGCCCACCCCACCTCTCCCCATCTACATCCGTAGCCTTGACGAGCACGGATTTTATTTATTCTTTCACCTTTATTAACCAATATCAAAGCTGATGCATTATGGTTCTCATATTCGTTGTAGTATTGGGATATGATGTAGGTTACAGCTTGTGATTGTATATAATGGAAAATGGTATCGAGTTTATTTATATATGTAATCTCGATTCAGCTCTCAGGTAATTAGTTCATGTCATGGACATATTACAGTGGAGTGAGTTCCAGGGTCCCAGGGTCTAACATATCAGATATGATTTACTAGTTCCTGGGTCCCAGGGTCTGTGTGAGAGAGCGATAGATAGATAGATAGATAGATAGATAGATAGATAGATAGATAGATAGATAGATAGATAGATAGAGAGAGAGAGAGAGAGAGAGAGAGAGAGAGAGAGAGAGAGAGAGAGAGAGAGAGAGAGAGAGAGAGAGAGAGAGAGAAGCATGTCATCAGAGCAACCCTTTCCCTTTGCTCTCCAGACCTCCATACGGGTATTTTTTAAGCTGGCTCTGCGATGTATTATTATTCTGAGCCACGTGGGCTGCTTTGACGACATACTCCTGCTGCGCTTGCTTTCTTTTACCACAGGACGGCAACGGAGAGCCTTTGTCACCCACACATATATCAGGAAGAATTGAAACAGTGGGAATGGATATAGAATACTTCGAGAATAATAATGTTGCGTTGTGTGTCTGTTGTGTGTTTGTCCTTACAGTCCCCGCGGTTCCATGAGTTGTTGCTTAATCCGTTTTTAAAAGGTAATTCTGCTGTTTGCTAGAGGAATCGGAGATGGAAGGGAGTTCCATGTGATCATGGCTCTGTATAAATCTGTGCGTTGCCGTGAATTCGTTTTGGACTTTGGGACTCTGACGAGACCCCTGGTGGCATGTATTGTTGGGTATAGATGGGTGTCTGAAAGGCTACTAATACTAAGTGATATGAATAGTATAGTAGCAGTACTCATAGTATTACACATTAAATGGAGTACTGTTTTTCTCTCATGTTGAATTGTTATGGTGCTTCATATGTTTCCCAAGAGCTCGTATTTTCACTGTATCGCTTTAAGTGACTGGTAAATCCTGATTGGTCGCTTGTGTTAGGCGCTGTGCACCAATAGCATGCAGAACTGTACAAAGAGATCTACTCCCTCCCCCCCAGCCTCAGCACCGTAACCCTTACAGTGCTCCGAGCTGGAGGAGAAAGAGGGATGTGCCGAGACACAAAGCGTCTCCATCACTGTAAAATATGAGCGACGTTGACATTCGATTACATATTGAGTATCACCACTCCTGCGAAAGGACGAATTTTGGGTGAAATAATATATTCGTTGTGATGTGTCGTGGAACAATGTGGAATAGACTGCCCGTGTGGCAGGTTCTGCTATGGTGGCATCATTTCTTTCTCTTGTGGAGTACAATAGACGGACAGACTCGATACACCATCCCGGAGGAACTGAAACAGGGCTCTGTGGTAGGAAATCTAGCCAAAGATCTGGTTTTGGGACTATCTGAGATTTATCGTCGTAAATTACGAATAACCTCGGAAGCTGGTAAGCAGTATTTCAGTGTGGATCTGGGGAAAGGAGAGCTGGTCGTCAGTGAAAGGATAGACAGAGAGGAACTGTGTGGACAAAGAGTTCCGTGTATTTTGCCTTTGGAGGTAGTGATTGAACAGCCCTTGCAGCTTCACCGAGTTGATATTGAAATACAGGATATAAATGATAATTCTCCCAGCTTTCTCACCAAAGAAAAAGTATTAAAGATTGCAGAGTCAATAAACCCAGGCGCAAGATTTCCACTCGAATGCGCACTGGATCCCGATGTCGCTGCGAACACTATACGCTCATACAGCATTAACAAAAACGACCATTTCAAATTGAATGTCAAAAATCACAAGGATGGTAGCAAAACTCCAGAACTGGTCCTTGAAAGGTCTCTCGACCGGGAGAAGCAACCTGTTCATAAGCTTATTCTCACCGCTGTAGATGGGGGTGATCCAGTGCGTTCAGGAACCTCTGAGATTAGTATCATGGTGCTTGATATTAATGATAACGCGCCGCAGTTTGAGAGACAACTTTATGAGGCTAATGTTAACGAAAATGCTGCACCTGGCACTCAGATTTTACGAGTAAAAGCGACAGACCCGGACGAGGGATTAAATGGGGAGATAGAGTATGTATTTGGAGAACAGACGCCAGACTCAGTGACTGCATTGTTTGATATAGATTCTTCGACAGGGGTGATTCTAATAAAAAGACAACTCAACTATGAACAGACGAGCTTATATAAATTTGACATAGTCGCTAAAGATAAAGGCAACCCGGAGATGGACGGACATTGTGATGTTGAATTTAAAATGATTGACGTCAATGACAACATCCCAGAGATAATTGTGACGTCTCTAACGACACCTGTTCCAGAAGATTCACCTATCGGAACCGTGATAGCTTTGATAGGCGCCAAAGACTCCGACTCCGGGGACAATGGGAAGGTGCGGTTAAGCGTGTCACCAAAGTCTCCGTTCAAGTTGAACCCGTCGGTATCCAAGCATTACACCCTGGTAACTAATGCTCCTCTTGACCGCGAGCGTTACTCTCAGTATAGCATAGATATCAGTGCCAGTGATTCAGGGAAGCCCCCTTTATCCAGCAAGAAAACAATCATTGTTGATGTGTTGGATGTGAATGACAATCCACCGCTATTCTCTCAGCCCTCGTACACGGTGTACGTCAAAGAGAATTACGCACCAGGGAAACTACTGTGTTCCGTCTCCGCCACGGATTCAGACCTGGGGGACAACGCAAAAACCTCCTTCTCCATCTTAGACTCCAAAGTGCAGGACGTCTCTGTATCCTCCTATGTGTACATGAACTCTGACAACGGCAGCATCTACAGCATGCACTCATACGACTATGAGAAACTAAAGGTGTTTCAGATTCTGGTGCAGGCGAAGGACCACGGCTCTCCCTCTCTGAGCAGCAACGCCACTGTCCATGTTTTTATCCTGGACCAGAACGACAATGCCCCCGCTGTTATTTACCCCTCCGCTGCCCTGGGCTCGCTCTCTCACCAGAAGATGCCCCGCTCCGCTAAAGCAGGCCACTTGGTTACTAAGGTAACAGCTGTGGATGCAGACTCGGGCCATAACGCCTGGATCTCATATAAACTGGTGGAGGCCACAGACGCGTCTCTGTTCAGTGTCAATCTTTACACGGGGGAGGTGAGGACTAAACGCGCTGTGTCCGAACAGGACGACTCCTCTCAGAGGCTGCTTATAGAGATACAGGATGACGGGGTGCCGGTCCAGTCCGCCACGGTCACACTGACCATACTGGTAGAGGACGGGCTCCACGAACCCATCTTGGATCTCCGGCAGAAAGGGCCAGAACCCAGTAAGAAAAGCGGGAGAATCACCCTGTATTTGATTCTCTCTCTGGCCTCGGTGTCCGTGCTGTCGCTGGTGACTTTTGTCATCTTAGCAGTCAAGTGCGTTAGAAACAGCAGGAGCAGCGGTAGTTGCTGCACGAGACGGGACGACTTGGACGGCTACAAGAACCCCAACAGAAACCTGCAGATTCAGCTCAACACTGACGGACCGATTAAGTACGTGGAGGTCCTAGGAGGGGACATGTTGTCTCAGAGTCAGTCCTTCAGGTCATGTCTCTCTCCCATGTCAGAGTTCAGTGATTTCACCTTCATTAAGCCCAGCAGCACCACCGACTTTAAGGAGATGATCAACGTCCTAGACGCGTCTTTACCCGACAGCGCCTGGACCTTTGAGAGCCAGCAGGTGAGAAGTGACGTATGATTTATTGTGATGATTAAGATTATCGAATGTAGGCTGTTTTATGACGTCAACATACAGTTTTGTGTTGTAACATTGCACAACTCAAAGCTAGATGTTTTGGCAGTATTTTCGTGACTCGGTATTTAACAGACTCCAATCTGTGAATAAATGTGCCACTGACGTTTGTGTTCAGTTGTTATCATTTAAGCAATAGGTTATTTATTCAATTTAAAATAATGAATTGTCAGTATTCATCAAAATGGTGCATTGTACAAATCAGTACAAATCATATTATCTTGTAATAATGTATCATTCAACATAGGCTACTGGTAATTACAAAAACCCATACTCATGCGTTTTGAATGATTTAAAAAATATTATGTGATGTATTTTAACCTGTTGGTTGTAATCCTCAGAGATCTTGTCATCTCTATTGTTACTGTAGTGGGTCCTTTTGCGTGATTCTGTGACTATCTGACTGGCTAGTGGACGCCTGAGGGTTTTAGCACCATTGACAACAACACTCTGAATCAACTGTGTGGTTATGTGTGCGCGATGACAGACAGCATATTTTACCTTTGCTGCAATATATATGCACAGTACCAGTCAAAGGTTTGGACATATCTACTCAAGGCTTTTTCTTTATTTTTTTACTATTTTCTATATTGTGGAATAATAGCAAAGACATCAAAACTATGAAAAAACACATATGGAATCATGTCGTAACCAAAAAAGTTTTAAACAAGTCAAAATATGTTTTAGATTTTAGATTTATTCAAAGTAGCCACCCTTTGCCTTGATGACAACTTTGCACGCGCTTGGCATTCTCTCAACCAGCTTCATGAGGTAGTCACCTGGAATGCATTTCAATTAACAGGTGTATCTTGTTAAAAGTTCATTTGTGGAATTTCTTTCCTTCTTACTTAATGTGTTTGAGCCAATCAGTTGTGTTTTGGGGAGGTATACAGAAGATAGCCTTATTTGGTATTAGACCAAGTCCCTATTATGGCAAGAACCACTGAAATACGCAAAGATAAATGACAGTCCATTATTACATTAAGACATGAACGTCAGTCAATCCGAAAAAAAGTCAAGAATGTTGAAAGTTTCTTCAAGTTCTGTAGCAAAAACCATCAAGCGCTATGATGAAACTGGCTCTTATGAGGACCGCCACTCTGCAGCAGGTATCCTCTGCTGCAGAGGATACATTAATTAGAGTTAACTGCACCTCAGATTGCAGCTGAAATAAATGCTTCACAGAGTTCGAGTAACAGATATCTCAACATCAACTGTTCAGAAGAGACTGCATGAATCAGGCCTTCATAGTCGAATTGCTGCAAAGAAACCACTACTAAAGGACATCGATAAGAAGAGGAGACTTGCTTGGGCAAAGAAACAAGAGCAATGGACATTAGAACGGTGGAAATCTGTCCTTTGGTCTCATGAGTCCAATTTTTTAATTTTTGGTTCCAACCACCGTGTCTTTGTGAGACCCAGAGTAGGTGAACGAGGGGCCTCCCGAGTGGCGCAGTGCCACTAGAGATCCTGGAGACCCATGGAGCGGCGCACAATCGGCCCAGCGTCATCCGGGATAAGGGAGGGGTTGGCCAACAGGGATGTTCTTGTCCCTAACTATCAATTGGATACCACAAACGAAATTGGGTGGGAGAGTAGGTGAACGGATGTGTGGTTCCCACCGTGAAGCATGGAGGAGGAGGTGTGATGGTTTGGGGATGTTTTTCTGATGACACTGTCAGTGCTTTATTTAGAATTCAATGCACACTTAACCAGCAGGGCTACCACAGCATTCTGCAGCGATAAGCCATCCCATCTGTTTTGCGCAAGTGGGACTATCATTTGTTTTTAAACAGGTCAATGACCCAAAACACACCTCCGGGCTGTGTAAGGGCTATTTGACCAAGGAGAGTGATGGAGTGCAGCATCAGATGACCTGGCCTCCACAATCATCCGACATCAACCCAATTGAGATGCTTTGGGATGAGTTGGACTGCAGAGTGAAGGAAAAGCAGCCAACAAGTGCTCAGCATATGTGGGAACTCCTTCAAGACCGTTGGAAAAGCATTCCTCATGAAGCTGGTTGAGATAATGGCAAGAGGGTGCAAAGCTGTCATCAAGGCAAAGGGTGGCTACTTTGAAGAATCTAAAATGTCAAATATATTTTGATTTGTTTAACACTTTTATTATACAATGTAGAAAATAGTAAAAAAAAATAAAGGAAAACCCTTGAATGAATAGGTGTGTCAACTTTTGGCTGGGACTGTGTATATATATATATCAGACTAATTGAAGCTCATTCAATATTTTATGTGAAGCAAAACAGGTATAAATGCATAAATATATAGTGTCTCGATCCACGGGGCTCTATTAGAATTGAAATGTTTTGAATGTTAGAATGTCTATTTGCAATGGAAGAATAGGCTTATATATTTTTTTATCCTCGTTTACGCATAATTCTCTATACTTCTGGCTGCCGTTAATATATTTTCACATCAAAATGGATAGTATGATATATTGGAAAATACAGTTACATTCTCCCCTCTCCCTGTTTTTTTGTGAGAGATAGAGTGCTTATAGGGGCAGGCTGCTGTGGCTTGAAGGAGTCTGTTCTGTTGGTCTGTTATTGGATGGTAGATATGTGCTCTGTGCACCAATAGCATGCAGAACTGTACAAAGAGATCTACTCCCTCCCCCCAGCCTCAGCACCGTAACCCTTAGAATACTCAGAGCTGGAGGAGAGGGAGGGATGCGCTCACATTCACGGAGATACACTAGAATCTAAAAACAACATACTTTCTGCTATACAAAATTAATCGAAAATGCTAAATGGAATATACATTCTGGAGATGTATTTTGGTATGAAGCTCTTTTTTATGGACAATATTTCAAACGGAATTGTGTTGTAAGATTTTCAAATAGATTGCAGCTCAATGGATATTTAATGTATAATAGGGAAAACAGGTGTGTCCTCCCAGTGGGCTCTTTGAGAATAGCAGTGTTTTGGATGATGCCTGTGCGTAATGGGAGATTCTATTTCTGGTCCTTGTTTACACTTTCACGCAGTCCTATCTGTTGGCTATCGGCTGCCATGTCCATAATATATTTCACATTATTATTGTTGTGTATTCGAAAATAGTCATTTTATCATATCTCTCTCTCTCTCTCTCTCTCTCTCTCTCTCTCTCTCTCTCTCTCTCTCTCTCTCTCTCTCTCTCTCTCTCTCTCTCTCTCTCTCTCTTTCTCTTTCTCTTTCTCTTTCTCTCTTTTTCTCTGTGTGTGTGCTGTGTCACAGTTCCTATAGGCCTAGCTACTGTGCCTTTAAGAAGGAAGTCTGTTCAGTTGGCCCCTCATTGGATGTTACATGCAGACTGTGCACCAATAGTGTGCAGAACTGTACAAAGAGATCTACTCCCTCCCCCCAACCTCAGCATCGTAACCCTCACAATACTCAGAGCTGGAGGAGAGAGAGGGAGGCGTTCACACAGACGAATATATAATGTCATTTAAACACAGTATCCTTTCCGATATCCAAACTTTAGAAAAATGCTAAATGGAATATGCGTTCTGGAGATGCATTTTGATATAAAGCTCTTCGTTCTGGACAGTATTTTTGGAATTGTATTATAACGGATCAGGGATGACAAAGAGAATGGGATACAGAGACTGGAGATGGCTGGCTCTTTGGTGGCATAATTTCTTTCTCTTGTGGAGTACAATAGACGGACAGACTCGCTACACCATCTCGGAGGAACTGAAACAGGGCTCTGTGGTAGGAAATCTAGCCAAAGATCTGGGTTTGGGACTATCTGAATTTTTAGACCGTAAACTGCGTGTCGCTTCTGAGGCTGGTAAGCAGTATTTCAATGTGGATGCGGGGAAGGGCGAGCTGATCGTCAATGAGAGAATAGACAGAGAGACTTTATGCGGACAAAGCGCCAGCTGCGTTTTACCTCTGCAGGTTGTCATTGAAAACCCGTTACAGTTGCACCGTATTGAGGTGGAAATACGAGACATAAATGACAATCCGCCTAGTTTTCTTACAAAGGAGCTCACAGTGAAAATAGTCGAATTGACTGTTGCAGGCGCACGTTTTCCTTTGGAGAGTGCAGAGGACCCTGACGTGGGCAGTAATTCCCTTAAATCCTATACTATTAGTAAAGATGAGTGTTTTACGTTGAAGGTAAAGGAGCTTGGTAATGGAAAGAAAATACCAGAACTAGTTTTAGAGAAGCCCTTAGACCGAGAGAAAAAATCTGTCCATAAACTACTGTTAACAGCTCTAGATGGAGGTAATCCTGTTAGATCCGGGACGGCAGAGATAACTATTACTGTGCTTGACGTAAACGATAATTTTCCAGTATTTGAAAAGTCTGTGTACAAAGTTTCTATCCACGAAAATAGTGCAAAAGGGACATTTATGATTAAACTTAAAGCGACAGATATTGACGAGGGTCAAAATGGGGAGATACAATATTCGTTTGGTGAGCGCACCCCTGAGTCTGTGCTTTCTACATTTAATATGGATCCAGATACAGGGGATATTTTTTTGAAGGGGGATTTAGATTTCGAAAGAGCTACAACATATGACATTGACATCACGGCGAGAGATGAAGGCACTCCTGAAATGGAAGGACACTGTCGCGTGCAGGTAGAGGTAATAGACGTTAACGACAATTCGCCTGAAATTGTCCTCACTTCCCAACCAAACCCGGTGCGCGAGAACGCGCCCAGTGGCACGGTAGTAGCTTTGATCAGTGCCCGGGACCTTGACTCCGGTAATAACGGTAAAGTGACGTTACAGCTCCCACGAGGTTATCCTTTTAGTCTGAAACCTTCCTTTTCTAATAATTACGCACTGGTCACAAGTGATGTTTTAGACAGAGAGAGTTTCTCAGAGTATAATATTGAGATAACAGCCACTGATTCGGGCTCCCCTCCCCTGACTACCAAGAAAACTATACCAGTCGCTATCATTGATGTCAACGACAACCCCCCTAAATTCTCTCAGCCCTTCTATAATGTATATTTAAAAGAGAATGGACTACCAGGATCCATGCTATCCTCAGTATCTGCATCTGACCTGGATTTCGGGGATAATGCCAAGATCTCCTACTCCATCCTAGACTCCAAAGCGCAGGACGTTTCTGTATCTTCCTATGTGTACATGAACACTGATAACGGCAGTATCTACAGCATGCACTCGTTTGACTATGAGAAACTGAAGGTGTTTCAGATTCTGGTGCAGGCCAAGGACCACGGCTCTCCCTCTCTGAGCAGCAACGCCACTGTCCATGTTTTTATCCTGGACCAGAACGACAACGCCCCCGCTGTTATTTACCCCTCCGCTGCCCTGGGCTCGCTCTCTCACCAGAAGATGCCCCGCTCCGCTAAAGCAGGCCACTTGGTTACTAAGGTAACGGCTGTGGATGCAGACTCGGGCCATAACGCCTGGATCTCATATAAACTGGTGGAGGCCACAGACGCGTCTCTGTTCAGTGTCAATCTTTACACGGGGGAGGTGAGGACTAAACGCGCTGTGTCCGAACAGGACGACTCCTCTCAGAGGCTGCTTATAGAGATACAGGATGACGGGGTGCCGGTCCAGTCCGCCACGGTCACACTGACCATACTGGTAGAGGACGGGCTCCACGAACTCATCTCGGACCTTCGGCAGAAAGCGCCAGAGCCTAGCAAGAAAAGCGGGAGAATCACCCTGTATTTGATTCTCTCTCTGGCCTCGGTGTCCGTGCTGTCGCTGGTGACTTTTGTCATCTTAGCAGTCAAGTGCGTTAGAAACAGCAGGAGCAGCGGTAGTTGCTGCATGAGACGGGACGACTTGGACGGCTACAAGAACCCCAACAGAAACCTGCAGATTCAGCTCAACACTGACGGACCGATTAAGTACGTGGAGGTCCTGGGGGGGGACATGTTGTCTCAGAGTCAGTCCTTCAGGTCCTGTCTCTCTCCCATGTCAGAGTTCAGTGATTTCACCTTCGTTAAGCCCAGCAGCACCACTGACTTTAAGGAGATGATCAACGTCCTAGACGCGTCTTTACCCGACAGCGCCTGGACCTTTGAGAGCCAGCAGGTGAGAAGTGACGTCAGTCTATAATTTACTGTGGACTGTGCTGTGATGTAGAGTATCAACATACAGGCCTACCAAACATCCTGTTTGGAACACACTGCTTGAATCAACGTCGATTCCACGTCATTTCAATTAAATTATGTTGAACCAACGTGGATTAGACGTTGAATTGTATGTCTGTGCCCAGTGGGATTCGTGTTTTGGGCTTCAACATTCAACGAATGGAAACTTGTCCGTTTGGCAGTATTTTTCATTGATGCATTATGAAATAGGAATATTACTGCAGGTTCATGTTGAGACTCAGTATGTGACATACTATAGCCTGTAAATAAATAGGCTAGCGATTAACGATATGCAACTGACGTTGAAGTGTAATTTATAATTCAAGCAGTATTTTGTCATATTGAAATAGGGTCGCAAAATAATGGTAATTTTCCCCATTCTCTTCCAAAAAGATCCTGGTTGAATGATTCTCACATTCCCTGCGTATTCCCTCTTAATTCCGGCAATCTTCCAACTGGGATTTCTGGAAAACCAGGGAATTTTGGGAAATGTACTGGAATTTTGCAACCTTAGGTTAAAATGATTTCAGCATTCAACAAAACGATGCAACGGTGCTTCCATTCAGATTCATGAAAAATGATCGTAACGCTTCATTTTAAGGGGTCCTAAGTACAGTGTAGTAACATGTGTAGTTTACAACTAACAAGGATTGTCGTGAACTAACATCGCATAGTCACAGTGTAATAACAACATGTAACTGGCAGTAATTGCGCTATGCTATTACAGAGGTGAAACAATGAGTGCTTGTTACCATGCTTGTTACAAACGGGCAGGTTTCCACTAAATTCACAGACTTTGTGTTTTGCTTCTTCTCAGCAGCATACAGTTACAACTGTCACCAAGGTTGTGATCCCTCGTGGATGCACTGGGCGCCTGAGGCATTATAGCCTGTGCTCAATGGGCTCTCATTACTTACCCTTGAATGTGCACTGTTCAAACTTTCTCTCTGGGTTGTTGCTTGTGCTTGCTCCCAAAATCAAGTGAAGCATCTGGGTTGACTTGGTTGAGCAGGTAAAAACAGATCAGTAGGTCAACCTCACTGACTGGGGATCTAATATGGGTGGCATCCCAGATTTGGAAAAATGCACTTTTTCAAAGCATAGTGCATGCATTGTTTGCAATGTAATTACTCATTGTTACACTAGATTTAGCTCATTAAAACGAAGTGTGTCACGAGGAGTACTTATTTGTAATGAATGTGTACTTATACAGTACATTACCCATTCTGACAACCTGGCCCTCATTTTAAAGCTTCAGGACATTTCACTTCATTTCCCAATAAGGTACAGAAAGGAAGTGAAACGTCCAGAAGCTTTAAAATAAGGGCCAGGTTTTCGGGATGGGTAATGAACTGTATAAATACACATGAGTTAAAAGTAAGTACCCCTCAATATACACTTCCTTTTAACTAGCTAGATCCAGTGTCACAACAAGCAATTGCGTTGCACTTAAGCAAACATTACAATGTGCTTTAGAACAGTGTCTTATTCCTCAGCTGGGATGACCAAGTTAACCCAGATGGAACACTTTATTTTGGTGGCAAGTGCTAGAAATAACGTTGGGTGGAGATGTATTTTCAGAATTGCACAATAATGGGCAAGCATGGTAACAAGCATTCATTGTTACACCTTTGTAATTACACAAAGCAATTACTACCAGTTACATGTTGTTATTACACTAACCCTGGGTTGTTACAGTTAACTACAGTACTTGTTACAGTGTAGTTACACATGTAACTACAATGTAATAAGGAACCCTTAAAATGAAGTGTTACCAAATGATCTTGGAATCATTTCAGCAGTGGACATATTGCCAATACTTGAATGATGTCAAAATATCATATGAATGATTTTTCTCTGTTGGTTGTAATCCACAGTCACAGATACAGTGTAATATATATTGTTACTGTATTGGGTGATTTCCGTGATTCTGTTTCTATTTGGCCATAGGCCTGAGTGTTTCAGCACCGTGGACAGCGACACTACCACGGAATCAACTGTGTTTCTTGTGGTCGCTATTGCAGACAGATGCTGCGGCCCAAATTGGCACCCTATGCCCTATACAGTGCCCTTCTTTTGACCAGGGCCCATAGGATGGCCTGTAAGATTTTCAAATAGATTGCAGCTCAATGGATATTTAATGTATAATAGGGAAAACAGGTGTGTCCTCCCAGTGGGCTCTTTGAGAATAGCAGTGTTTTGGATGATGCCTGTGCGTAATGGGAGATTCTATTTCTGATCCTTGTTTACACTTTCACGCAGTCCTATCTGTTGGCTATCGGCTGCCATGTCCATAATATATTTCACATTATTATTGTTGTGTATTCGAAAATAGTCATTTTATCATCACTCTCTCTCTCTCTCTCTCTCTCTCTCTGTCTCTCTGTCTCTGTCTCTGTCTCTGTCTCTCTCTCTCTCTCTCTCTCTCTCTCTCTCTCTCTCTCTCTCTCTCTCTCTCTCTCTCTCTCTCTCTCTCTCTTTCTCTCTTTCTCTTTCTCTCTTTTTCTCTCTATGTGTGTGTGCTGTGTCACAGTTCCTATATGCCTAGCTACTGTGCCTTTAAGAAGGAAGTCTGTTCAGTTGGCCCCTCATTGGATGTTACATGCAGACTGTGCACCAATAGTGTGCAGAACTGTACAAAGAGATCTACTCCCTCCCCCCAACCTCAGCATCGTAACCCTCACAATACTCAGAGCTGGAGGACAGAGAGGGAGGCGTTCACACAGACGAATATATAATGTCATTTAAACACAGTATCCTTTCCGATATCCAAACTTTAGAAAAATGCTAAATGGAATATGCGTTCTGGAGATGCATTTTGATATAAAGCTCTTCGTTCTGGACAGTATTTTTGGAATTGTATTATAACGGATCAGGGATGACAAAGAGAATGGGATACAGAGACTGGAGATGGCTGGCTCTTTGGTGGCATAATTTCTTTCTCTTGTGGAGTACAATAGACGGACAGACTCGCTACACCATCTCGGAGGAACTGAAACAGGGCTCTGTGGTAGGAAATCTAGCCAAAGATCTGGGTTTGGGACTATCTGAATTTTTAGACCGTAAACTGCGTGTCGCTTCTGAGGCTGGTAAGCAGTATTTCAATGTGGATGCGGGGAAGGGCGAGCTGATCGTCAATGAGAGAATAGACAGAGAGACGTTATGCGGACAAAGCGCCAGCTGCGTTTTACCTCTGCAGGTTGTCATTGAAAACCCGTTACAGTTGCACCGTATTGAGGTGGAAATACGAGACATAAATGACAATTCGCCTAGTTTTCTTACAAAGGAGCTCACATTGAAAATAGCAGAATCGACAGTTGCGGGCGCACGTTTTCCTTTGGAGAGTGCAGAGGACCCTGACGTGGGCAGTAATTCACTTAAATCCTATACTATTAGTAAAGATGAGTGTTTTACGTTGAAGGTAAAGGAGCTTGGTAATGGAAAGAAAATACCAGAACTAGTTTTAGAGAAGCCCTTAGACCGAGAGAAAAAATCTGTCCATAAACTACTGTTAACAGCTCTAGATGGAGGTAATCCTGTCAGATCCGGTACGGCAGAGATAACTATTACTGTGCTTGACGTAAACGATAATTTTCCAGTGTTTGAAAAGTCTATGTACAAAGTTTCTGTCCACGAAAATAGTGCAAAGGGGACATTTATGATTAAACTTAAAGCGACAGATATTGACGAGGGTCAAAATGGGGAAATAAACTATTCGTTTGGTGAGCGCACCCCTGAGTCTGTGCTTTCTACATTTAATATGGATCCAGACACAGGGGATATTTTTTTGAAGGGGGATTTAGATTTCGAAAGAGCTACAACATATGACATTGACATCACGGCGAGAGATGAAGGCACTCCTGAAATGGAAGGACACTGTCGCGTGCAGGTAGAGGTAATAGACGTTAACGACAATTCGCCTGAAATTGTCCTCACTTCCCAACCAAACCCGGTGCGCGAGAACGCGCTCAGTGGCACGGTAGTAGCTTTGATCAGTGCCCGGGACCTTGACTCCGGTAATAACGGTAAAGTGAAGTTACAGCTCCCGATAGGTTATCCTTTTAGTCTGAAACCTTCCTTTTCTAATAATTACGCACTGGTCACAAGTGATGTTTTAGACAGAGAGAGTTTCTCAGAGTATAATATTGAGATAACAGCCACTGATTCGGGCTCCCTCCCCGGACTACCAAGAAAATAATACCAGTCACTATCATTGATGTCAACGACAACCCCCCTAAATTCTCTCAGCCCTTCTATAATGTATATTTAAAAGAGAATGGACTACCAGGATCCATGCTATCCTCAGTATCAGCATCTGACCTGGATTTCGGGGATAATGCCAAGATCTCCTACTCCATCCTAGACTCCAAAGCGCAGGACGTTTCTGTATCTTCCTATGTGTACATGAACACTGATAATGGCAGTATCTACAGCATGCACTCGTTTGACTATGAGAAACTAAAGATGTTTCAGATTCTGGTGCAGGCCAAGGACCACGGCTCTCCCTCTCTGAGCAGCAACGCCACTGTCCATGTTTTTATCCTGGACCAGAACGACAACGCCCCCGCTGTTATTTACCCCTCCGCTGCCCTGGGCTCGCTCTCTCACCAGAAGATGCCCCGCTCCGCTAAAGCAGGCCACTTGGTTACTAAGGTAACGGCTGTGGATGCAGACTCGGGCCATAACGCCTGGATCTCATATAAACTGGTGGAGGCCACAGACGCGTCTCTGTTCAGTGTCAATCTTTACACGGGGAGGTGAGGACTAAACGTGCTGTGTCCGAACAGGACGACTCCTCTCAGAGGCTGCTTATAGAGATACAGGATGACGGGGTGCCGGTCCAGTCCACCACGGTCACACTGACCATACTGGTAGAGGACGGGCTCCACGAACTCATCTCGGACCTTCGTCAGAAAGCGCCAGAGCCTAGCAAGAAAAGCGGGAGAATCACCCTGTATTTGATTCTCTCTCTGGCCTCGGTGTCCGTGCTGTCGCTGGTGACTTTTGTCATCTTAGCAGTCAAATGCGTTAGAAACAGCAGGAGCAGCGGTAGTTGCTGCATGAGACGGGACGACTTGGACGGCTACAAGAACCCCAACAGAAACCTGCAGATTCAGCTCAACACTGACGGGCCGATTAAGTACGTGGAGGTCCTGGGGGGGGACATGTTGTCTCAGAGTCAGTCCTTCAGGTCCTGTCTCTCTCCCATGTCAGAGTTCAGTGATTTCACCTTCGTTAAGCCCAGCAGCACCACTGACTTTAAGGAGATGATCAACGTCCTGGACGCGTCTTTACCCGACAGCGCCTGGACCTTTGAGAGCCAGCAGGTGAGCACTGGAGTGACATGTAGTTTAATTGTGACACTAGGCTATTGATAACAACCTATTTTCTGTATTCTGCTCGGTGATGCTTGTTAATTTGTGACGGATAGGCTATCAGCCTTAAAATGAGGAATTAGAAAACTAGGATATCTTTACTGAAGCCATAGTATTGTCATTTAAATCGGATCTCTGTGCTTTCCAACCATGAAAAGTGTTCTATTTCATAAGTCGAAGTTTGCCTTTCCCGTGATATTTGGTTCTGGTCTTTCTGATTTATACGAATTATATCTTGGCAGTAATTGGCTACAAGGTTATAATTGAAAACATATATTTATTGTAGTATCATGAGCTCAGCACAGAAGAAAAAATGCTCTATTGGTGTGTTTTTTTTAGATGAATCCAAGTTCGCATGTGTATTATTCAGCAGCTGACATATGGACGAGTTTATATTGGGCCTATTGGGTACATACAAAATATCAAACTACTTATGTGTTGTGCATGACGTTTGCTCTATCAGTCATCCGTTATCTTCAAGGCTCAGCATTTCAGCACCATTGTTGTGGACAGCGACACACTCTGGTTGCTGAATCAGCTGTGCGGTTTTGTGGAAGCAATTGCAAACAGTTTGAGAGGTAGAAACAGAGAAGGTAGACAGGGACATTTCTTTTTTCAGAATAAGTGCTGCTCAGTTAATATTTATATAATCTCTGCATATATAATGTTCAGGTAAATATTTTTTGTATATTTGTTCTATCCTGTTTTACATGTTTACTCATTCTTTAGGCCGAACTAAATTCTGTCCTTACTAATGTATTTATTTTACCACCAATATTGACAGTAGGGGGGAGTGGGGTAAATTGAGCCATTTTTTATATTTCAGCATCACTCCGTAAATAAATACAAATAAAAATGAATAAAAAAGGGAAATATAGTATTATTTCTAACGACGATACGGTATCTACATATATTTCAGGATGTTGTGTATCGCTGGAAATCATCAGCATTCATGTAAATATTACAGCTTTTAAAACATAGCTTGTCCAAAAATGTTGGTCTCTTGGCAAAACTTAGTTGTGTTAGTTGAGCAGCTGGACAGGGTATGTTAAGGCGCCGATACACATTTCTGTACTGAATGAAATATTACCACTACTTTTTTAAAACCAAATCCACAGACGATGCAATCGCCATCTCCATGCACACTGCCCTATTCCATCTGTTCATTGACTGTAGCTCAGCATTCAACACCATAGTACCCTCCAAGCTCATCATTAAGCTTGAGGCCCTGGGTCTCAGCAATGCCCTGTGCTATTGGGTCCTGGACTTCCTGACGGGCCACCCCCGGGTGGTGAAGGTAGCAAACAACATGGACAAACTGAAATAGTCCACCCACACAGATAGTGTGGTGAAGAAGGCGCAACAGCGCCTCTTCAACCTCAGGAGGCTGAATAAATGTGGCTTTTCACCTAAAACCCTCACAAATATTAACAGATGCATAATTGAGAGCATCCTGTCTGGCTGTATCACTGCCTTGTATGGCAACTGCACCGCCCACAACCGCAGGGCTCTCAGAGGGTGGTGTGGTCTGCACAAAGCATCACCGGGGGAAAACTACCTGCCCTCCAGGACACCTACAGCACCCGATGTCACAGGAAGGCCAAAAAGATCATCAAGGACAACAACCACCTGAGCCACTGCCTGTTCACCCCGCTACCACCCAGAAGTCGAGGTCAGTACAGGTACATCAAAGCTGGGACCGAGAGACTGAAAAATAGCTTCTATCTCAAGGCCATCAGACTGTAAAACAGCCATCACTAACTCAGAGAGGCTGCTGCCTACATACAGACTTGAAGTCATTGGCCACTCTAACAAATGGATCACTAGTCACTTTATTAATTCCACTTTAATAATGATGTTTACATATCTTGCATTACTCATCCCATTTGTATATACTGTATTTTATACCATTTATTGCATCTTGCCTATGCTGCTTGGTCATGGCTCATCCATATATTTATATATACATATTCTTATTCAATCCCTTTACTTAGATTTGTGTGTATTAGGTAGTTGTTGTGGAATTGTTAGATTACTTGTTGATATGGCTGCACTGTCGGAACTAAAAGCACAAGCATTTCACTACACTCGCAATAACATCTGCTAACAACCATGTGTATGTGACCAACAAAATGTGATTTGGTTAGATTTTTCTTTTTTCCCAAAACACAATTCAATAAAATCACAATTGCTTTTTTTTGCCTTTTGAACATTTTTAAGCATCTTTTAACGCAGAACTAATAAACACTTTGTACCTTCTTTTTTTTTGCGTAGACCAGGGGCCTCGTTTATAAAAATGTTCTTAGATTTATACTTGAACTTAGTCGTAATGTCATTTCCGACGGTGTGCTTGCGTTCGATTCATAACAGATACTGATCTATAAATCTCAAATGAACTTCAAATTGACTGCACATGAACGTGCCTTACAATCAGTGATTTCCCCTAATAGAATGCCAGCTCAAATGAGGGTTTAGTCAGGAATAGCCATGGATCATAATGCGCAAAAAAAGTCATTCCGGTCTCTGAAAACTCTCTCCCTTCTAAAAGCAGTTTTCGATGTCTTCCAATAACACAAGAACAGCCACGGTTATTTTTTTTTCTAATTTGACACGCTATTTATAGAACACCGCATCTTGTTTTTAATTCAAAACACCTTGCGTCTGTTTATTGTTTATAAAGCTAATGCAAAGTTGACCACAGGCTTGGAGGCATATGTGTCCCAAGCTGCAATCCCCCTACATAACCAGCAGGAAAATCACTTACGGCAAGTCCAGACATTGAGATCCTTTCCACGTCAAAGTAAGGTTTTATAAATAACTACTTATATGTGGTTTCCTGCGTAAGTCATACTTAAGATCAAAATGGATCGTAAGTCCGTT
Organism: Oncorhynchus keta; assembly: GCF_023373465.1. Lineage (NCBI taxonomy): Eukaryota > Metazoa > Chordata > Actinopteri > Salmoniformes > Salmonidae > Oncorhynchus > Oncorhynchus keta. Next base: position 48,606,885 of record NC_068424.1, on the reverse strand, counting down.
TTAAAAATGAGGCCCCAGGCCCTGTTGTTACCTCATACCCCAGCAATAATGCTGTGCATTATGCCTCAACTTACCCCAAGGCAAACATTTTGGACTATGTTAGCCCACACAGCTACTGTAAAAGGATGCACTTTCATGTTAAGTTTAGGACCACATATTGCAGCTTATAGAGGCCCAACTGATGTATAGAACCATTTTTAAAGTATCTACTTTTGTTTAGATACAAGTATCATGAACCTCTAACACAACAAATTAATTTGAATTTGTGAAAATCCGTTTATTGGACATAAAATGCTTACCACTTTATCTATGTGGTTTCTTCCTTCACAGACTCCTTGAAATGATGACCTTTCCTTAAGCATTTGGTCGAATGATGCATTTTGTGTATGGTTTCCTAGAAACAAGGGCAGCTCAACTTACCCTACTCTCCCCTATGCTATATTGTAAATTATCAACTGGGTGGTTCGACCCCTCAATGCTGATTGGCTGACAGCCGTGGTATATCAGTCCATGGACCATGGATATGACAAAACATGTATTTTTACTGCTCTAGTGACGTTGGTAAGCAGTTTATAATAGCACTAAGGCTTCTCAGGGGGTTGTGATATATGGCCAATATGCCACGGCTAAGACCTGTGTCCAGGTACTCTCCTTTGCGTCGTACATAAGAACTATTCTTAGCCATGGTATACTGGCCATATACCACACCAACTCGGGCCTTATTGTTTAAATGAAAAATACAGTCACTTTATCCACTCCCTCTCTCTATGCCAGTTAAAGTGCTTTAAGCAGAGCCTGGCTGCTGTGGCTTTAAGAAGTCTATTCTGTTGGCCTCTTATTGGATGCTTGAGCTGCACGCTGTGCACCAATCGTGCGCAGAACTGTACAAAGAGATCTACTCCCTCCCCCCAGCCTCAGCACAGTTACCCTTACAATACTCAGAGCTGGAGAAGAGAAAGGGATGCGCTCACACACACGGAGACACAATATCATCTAAACACTTTAACATTACCGTGATACAACATTTATAGAAACATGCTAAATGGAATATGCGTTCTGGAGATTCATTTTGATATGAACGTCTTTGTTCCGGACAGAAGTTTTGGAATTGTGTTATAACGGATCAGGGATGACAAAGAGAATGGGATACAGAGACTGGAGATGGCTGGCTCTTTGGTGGCATCATTTCTTTCTCTTGTGGAGTACAATAGACGGACAGACTCGCTACACCATCTCGGAGGAACTGAAACAGGGCTCTGTGGTAGGAAATCTAGCCAAAGATCTGGGTTTGGGACTATCTGAGTTTTTTGACCGTAAGCTGCGTGTCGCCTCTGAGGCTGGTAAGCAGTATTTTAGCGTGGATGCGGGGAAGGGCGAGCTGATCGTCAATGAGAGAATAGACAGAGAGACGTTATGCGGACAAAGCGCCAGCTGCGTTTTACCTCTGCAGGTTGTCATTGAGAACCCGCTACAACTGTATCGTGTTGAGGTTGAAATACAAGATATAAATGATAATTCTCCAAGTTTCCCTTCCAAACAACACCCGTTAGAGATAGCTGAAACAACTGCGGCAGGTGTACGTTTTCCCCTGGAAAGCGCACAAGACCCAGATGTGGGGAGTAATTCTCTAAAGTCATACATTCTTAGTAAAGATGAATGTTTTACTTTAAATGTAAAAGAACTCTCTGGCGGCAGAAAGGTACCAGAACTAGTCTTGACCAAAGCTCTGGACCGAGAGAAAAAAACTGTCCATCATCTATTGTTGACAGTTGTAGACGGGGGCAACCCAGTGAGATCCGGAACCTCGCAGATAACTATTACAGTTCTCGATGTAAATGATAATGTGCCCGTTTTTGAAAATGCAGTGTATAAAGTTTCTGTAAGTGAGAAAAGCGCAGAGGGCACTTTCATAGTTCATCCTAGAGCAACCGACGCCGATGACGGACAGAATGGACAGATAGAATATTCGTTCGGTGTCCATACGTCAGACTCGGTGCTATCTGTTTTTGAGATTGATTTTCTAACAGGAAAAATCAATTTAAAAGGGCAATTAGATTTTGAGAGCGCTGCAAATTATGAAATTGACATCAGTGCGAAAGACAAAGGTAGCCCTAGAATGGAGGGACATTGTAGTGTGCAGGTAGATGTAGCAGATGTAAATGACAACTCTCCCGAAATAATTTTAACCTCCAAACCAAGTCCTCTGCGTGAGGATGCACCGAGTGGCACGGTAGTAGCTTTGATCAGTGCCCGGGACCTAGACTCCGGTAATAACGGTAAAGTGACGTTACAGCTCCCACGCGGTTATCCTTTTAGTCTGAAACCTTCCTTTTCTAATAATTACGCACTGGTCACAAGTGGTGTTTTAGACAGAGAGAGTTTCTCAGAGTATAATATTGAGATAACAGCCACTGATTCGGGCTCCCCTCCCCTGACTACCAAGAAAACTATAACAGTCAGTATTATTGATGTCAACGACAACCCCCCTAAATTCAGCCAGTCCTCATATAATGTATATTTAAAAGAGAATGGACTACCAGGCTCAATGCTATCCTCAGTATCTGCATCTGACCTGGATTTCGGGGATAATGCCAAGATATCCTACTCCATCCTAGACTCCAAAGCGCAGGACGTTTCTGTATCCTCCTATGTGTACATGAACACTGATAACGGCAGTATCTACAGCATGCACTCGTTTGACTATGAGAAACTAAAGATGTTTCAGATTCTGGTGCAGGCCAAGGACCACGGGTCTCCCTCTCTGAGCAGCAAAGCCACTGTCCATGTTTTTATCCTGGACCAGAACGACAATGCCCCCGTTGTTATTTACCCCTCCGCTGCCCTGGGCTCGCTCTCTCACCAGAAGATGCCCCGCTTCGCGAAAGCAGGCTACCTGGTTACTAAGGTAACCGCAGTGGACGCAGACTCGGGCCATAACGCCTGGATTTCATATAAACTGACCGAGGCCACAGACGCGTCTCTGTTCAGTGTCAATCTTTACACGGGGGAGGTGAGGACTAAACGCGCTGTGTCCGAACAGGACGACTCCTCTCAGAGGCTGCTTATAGAGATACAGGATGACGGGATGCCGGTCCAGTCCGCCACAGTCACATTGGCCATACAGGTAGAGGACGGGCTCCATGAACCAATCTTGGACCTTCGTCAGAAAGCGCCAGAGCCTAGCAAGAAAAGCGGGAGAATCACCCTGTATTTGATTCTCTCTCTGGCCTCGGTGTCCGTGCTGTCGCTGGTGACTTTTGTCATCTTAGCAGTCAAGTGCGTTAGAAACAGCAGGAGCAGCGGTAGTTGTTGCATGAGATGGGACGACTTTGACGGCAACAAGAACCCCAACAGAAACCTGCAGATTCAGCTCAACACTGACGGACCGATTAAGTACGTGGAGGTCCTGGGAGGGGATATGTTGTCTCAGAGTCAGTCCTTCAGGTCATGTGTCTCTCCCATGTCAGAGTTCAGTGATTTCACCTTCGTTAAGCCCAGCAGCACCACTGACTTTAAGGAGATGATCAACGTCCTAGACGCGTCTTTACCCGACAACGCCTGGACCTTTGAGAGCCAGCAGGTGAGAAGTGAACTGTAGCATTGTGACGAATTGGATTGTTGGATGGAAACGGTTTTATGACGTTTGATATTAACACACAAACAACATGCGTGTATTTTTGTGTTTCAACATTCCACAACTCTATACCTTGTTCTTTTGGCAGTGTTTTCATTGACTGAAGATATTAATATTATGGTAGCTCATCCTTTAGACTATGTCTGATACAATAGTCTGTAAATAAATAATGAATATTTTTACCATTGAAGTCGCAGTGAAACTTTGAATTCAAACGGTACTTTTTCCGATTCGAATATTTTCCCTATTTACCAAATGCTGCAATGTTGCTTCCCTTCAGATTTATAAAAATTCTATAACATTCGAAATATTTAATTCATTATTCTCCCCTGATGATTGTAACCATTAGAGAGAGCTATTGTGTAATCTATATTGTTACTATAGTTGCTGTGTCGCGTCATTCTGTGTCTTTCTGACTGGCTCGTGGACGCGTATGGGTTTCAGCACCATGGACAGGGACCCGGCTGAATGAACTGTGTGGTTTTTGTGTGTAGGAGGGCAGACAGATATTCTTTTGCTGTAAAATACATATTTTTTCAGATCGCCTGAAGCTCAATCGATATTTTATGCAAACTATAATCGTCAAAAATGTGTTTCTTCCACAGCCTCTTCTAGAATGGCAGCATTTTGCATGATATCTGTGCGCAATGGGAGACTATATTTTGAAATGTCTTACACTTGTACCTATTTTTAACTACAGGATATGGGCTGCCCATAATATATTTCCAACGAGACAATATTAACAGAGTGATTGTATATTGGAAAACAGTCTTTGGAGCCGCTCTCTGTGTTATGGTGCATCAGAAAGACCTCTGCGTTTCGTCTGACTGCTGTGGCTTTAAGAGAAATATTCTGTGAGCCCCTTATTGGATGCTAGAGACACACGCTGTGCACCAATAGCATACAGAAATGTACAAAGAGATCTACCCCCCCCAGCCTCAGCACCTAACACTTACAATACTCAGAGCTGCGAGAGAGAGAGAGAGAGTGATGCGCTCACATACACGGAGATATAATACAATCTCAACACAACATTATTTTTGTTATACAAAATGTATGGAAACATGCTAAATGGAATATACACACTGGGGATGTCTTTTGATATGAAGCTCTTCGTTCTGGACAGTATTTCAATGGGAATTGTGTTGTAACGGATCAGGGATGACAAAGAGAATGGGATACAGAGACTGGAGATGGCTGGCTCTTTGGTGGCACAATGTCATTCTCTTGTGGAGTACAGTAGACAGCGAGACTCGCTACACCATCCCGGAGGAACTGAAACAGGGCTATGTGGTGGGAAAACTAGCTAAAGATCTGGGGTTGGGACTCTCTGAGGTTTTTGACCGTAAGCTGCGTGTCGCTTCTGAGGCTGGTAAGCAGTATTTTAGCGTGGATGCGGGGAAGGGCGAGCTGATCGTCAATGAGAGAATAGACAGAGAGACGTTATGCGGACAAAGCGCCAGCTGCGTTTTACCTCTGCAGGTTGTCATTGAAAACCCGTTACAGTTGCACCGTATTGAGGTGGAAATACGCGACATAAATGACAATTCACCTAGTTTCTTAACAACGGAGCTCACATTGAAAATAGCAGAATCGACAGTTGCGGGCGTGCGTTTTCCCCTGGAGAGCGCAGATGACCCAGACGTTGGAAGCAATTCGCTCAAATCCTATACTATTAGTAAAGATGACTGTTTTAGTTTAAAAGTAAACGAGCTTCGTAATGGAAGAAAACTCCCCGAACTGGTCATAGAGAGAGCACTTGATAGAGAGAAAAAAGCTGTCCATCAGCTGCTGTTAACAGCGTTAGACGGAGGCAATCCAGTCAGATCCGGGACTTCACAGATAACTATCATAGTACTTGACAACAACGACAACGTTCCCCTATTTGAAAACAATGTATATAAAGTGTCCATTAACGAAAATAGTCCAACGGGTACCTTCATGGTTAAACTTAAAGCGACGGATAATGACGAAGGACAAAATGGTGAGGTAAAATATACATTTGGTGAGCGTACACCCGAGTCCGTGCTTTCCACATTTCATATTAATCCAGTTACGGGGGAAATGTTTTTGAAAGGTGAATTAGATTCTGAAAGCGCTGCAAATTATGAAATTGATGTAGCTGCTAAAGATGAAGGTATTCCGGAGATGGAAGGACACTGTAGCGTGCTGGTGGAAGTAATAGACCTAAACGACAACCCTCCAGAAATTGTCCTCACCTCCAAACCGAGCCCGGTGCGCGAGGACGCTCCTAGTGGCACGGTAGTGGCTTTGATCGGTGCCCGGGACCTAGACTCCGGGAATAACGGTAAAGTAACGTTACAACTTACAAAAGGCCTTCCTTTCAGTCTCAAACCGTCCTTTTCTAATAATTACGCCCTTGTCACCAGCGGTGTTTTAGACCGAGAGAGCTTCTCAGAATATAATATTGAGATAACAGCCACGGATTCAGGCTCCCCTCCCCTGACTACCAAGAAAACTATACCAGTCAGCATCATTGATATCAATGACAACCCCCCTAAATTCACTCAGCCTTCCTACAATGTATATTTAAAAGAGAATGGACCACCAGGATCCATGCTATCCTCAGTATCTGCATCTGACCTGGATTTCGGAGATAATGCCAAGATTTCCTACTCCATCCTAGACTCCAAAGCGCAGGATGTGTCTCTATCCTCCTATGTGTACATTAATTCTGACAACGGCAGTATCTACAGCATGCACTCGTTTGACTATGAGAAACTAAAGGTGTTTCAGATTCTGGTGCAGGCGAAGGACCACGGCTCTCCCTCTCTGAGCAGCAACGCCACTGTCCATGTTTTTATCCTGGACCAGAACGACAACGCCCCCGCTGTTATTTACCCCTCCGCTGCCCTGGGCTCGCTCTCTCACCAGAAGATGCCCCGCTCCGCTAAAGCAGGCCACTTGGTTACTAAGGTAACGGCTGTGGATGCAGACTCGGGCCATAACGCCTGGATCTCATATAAACTGGTGGAGGCCACAGACGCGTCTCTGTTCAGTGTCAATCTTTACACGGGGGAGGTGAGGACTAAACGCGCTGTGTCCGAACAGGACGACTCCTCTCAGAGGCTGCTTATAGAGATACAGGATGACGGGGTGCCGGTCCAGTCCACCACGGTCACACTGACCATACTGGTAGAGGACGGGCTCCACGAACCCATCTTGGATCCTCGGCAGAAAGGGCCAGAGACTAGCAAGAAAAGCGGGAGAATCACCCTGTATTTGATTCTCTCTCTGGCCTCGGTGTCCGTCCTGTCTATGGTGACCTTCATCATCTTAGCAGTCAAGTGTGTTAGAAACAGCAGGAGCAGCGGTAGTTGCTGCATGAGACGGGACGACATGGACGACTACAAGAACCCCAACAGAAACCTGCAGATTCAGCTCAACACTGACGGACCGATTAAGTACGTGGAGGTCCTGGGGGGGGACATGTTGTCTCAGAGTCAGTCCTTCAGGTCCTGTCTCTCTCCCATGTCAGAGTTCAGTGATTTCACCTTCGTTAAGCCCAGCAGCACCACTGACTTTAAGGAGATGATCAACGTCCTAGACGCGTCTTTACCCGACAGCGCCTGGACCTTTGAGAGCCAGCAGGTGAGCGGTGAGCTGTACCATTGTCACGACTATGATTCCTGACTCTAGTGCCTTTAATATGACGTCCTATCATGAGTATTCAGAGTGTAGTTTTCCTATAGGCTATGTCATCATCAGTGAGTGGAGACCAACCCACCTCGAGACGTTTAAAGTATCAGGGTGCAGCTTATGTACAAGATAAACGCTCTGTAGCCTATACTGCCTTGGAAATAATTGCTGGCGCAGCAGGACGAGGCGGAGCATATCAAACAAAAGGCTACAAGCTATAAATACACTGAACAAAAAATATAAACGCAACGTGCAACAATTTCAAAGATTTTACTGACAGACAGTTCATATATATAAAGAAATCAGTCAATTTAAATAAATAAGTTCAGCCCTAATCTATGGATTTCAGATGACTGGGAATACAGATATGCATCTGTTGGTCACAGATACCTTAAAAAAAAGGTAGTGGCGTGGATCAGAAAACCAGTCAGTATCTGGGGTGACCACCATTTGCCCCATCCAGCGTGACACATCTCCTTCACATAGAGTTGATCAGGCTGTTGATTGTGGCCTGTGGAGTGTTGTCCCACTCCTCTTCAATGTCTGTGTGAAGCTGCTGTATATTGGTGGGAACTGGAACACGCTGTCGAACATGTCAATCCAGAGCATCCCAAACATGCTCAATGGGTGACAAATCTGGTGAGTATGCAGGCCATGGAAGAAGTGGGACATTTTCAGCTACTAGGAAATGTGTACAGATCCTTGCGACATGGGGCCGTGCATCATCATGCTGAAACATGAGGTTACTGCGGCAGATGAATGGCACGACAGTGAGCCTTACACTGTAAAAATCTAACGCTTTTGGATACATTTACACTGTGGGGGATCCCCTATAAGTTCTTTGAATAACCCCTTTTAATGGTTCCTCAAAGAACCTTTTGAATAAGCTAAATGTTTTAACTAACCCCCCACCTCCAATATTATTATACGCATAACAATAACAACAATGACCCAATATTTTAGTTGTCAGTGTTTATTATTATTTTAGTGGCAAAGCAGAATTAAAACATCCAAATATGAGAAACTCCCAGCAGAGCCCCAAGTATAATGGGTATATCCTCTGGCGTGTTGGTGTTAGTGTTCTCCGTATCTGTGACGATTCTCGTCCTCGTCTGATGAGGAATATGAAGGATCGGACCAAAATGCAGCGTGGTACGTGTCCATGTTAACTTTATTAACCTGAACACAAAATAACAAAGGTGAAAATACGAAAAAGTCCTATCAGGTGACAAAACACAAAACAGGAAACAACTACCCACAAACACAGGTTACCTAAGTATGGTTCTCAATCAGAGACAATGATAGACAGCTGCCTCTGATTGGGAACCATACCAGGCCAAACACAGAAATACAAAACATAGAACAAAAACAGAGAATGCCCACCCCAACTCACGCCCTGACCAAACCAAAAAATAGAGACATAAAAAAAAGGAACTAAGGTCAGAACGTGACAGTATCCATCGGCAGAATGATTTTTCCAGTGAACGGTGATCGAACAGGGTCTCCTGTTATATTCATCAGTGTAGAGAGGGTCAAGTCTGTGAATCCCCAAAATAGTCATTGTACAGATGACCAACAAAACATGCACACGACAGTATTCTTACACATACCTTGTCCATAATGTAGGGGTATTGGGGTATTCATTGAAGAGGTAAGGGAGGCGGGTGGTAAGTGGGCTCTGCATAACACACCAAGAGCAATTGATATACCTTTTGTATGCCTCCTCGTCGGTATACCTGTAGACACAAAAGTGAGCCGTTCAGTCACCTGCACCCAATACAGCTAGTCTTCAACATTATTCTTGAAGCCTACATATTCTCACCTCTTTGCTGATTGATATCCAATGAATTGTGTCCATTTTCTGTTTTTTTTTTTTAGAAAGATTTGCACAAATATGAACCGATAGACGGTATCATCATAAAACAATATCGATTGATTTCACACAAGGGACCAAAACTTACCTTTAATTGAGGGGATCTTTACATTTTTTTCGGTTAAGTGCCTGCACCTGCTGTCCTTTCAAATTCAAATCCAAATGTTTCAGTTGGGCAGTTATAGGTTCTTGCAAGAAACCCCACCAACTAAAGAGATTCCTCGATGAGCCCCACCTCCCATGGTGGTCTTGGAATACATTTTTTGGGGGCTATTTTCTGTGCCAAGTACTGAAAATAGGTTATTCAAAGAACTTTGAGGATCTTAGAAGAACCCTTGTTGAATCCTTCATTTGTAGAGTACAGGATCTCGTCACAGTAGCTCTGTGCATTCAAATTGCCACCAATAAAATACAATTGTGTTCATTGTCAATAGCTTATGCTTGCCCATTCCATAACCCCACCGGCACCATGGGGTACTCTGTTCACAACATTGACATCAGCAAACTGCTCACCCATACAACACCATAAAACGCTGTCTGCCAGTTGAACCTGGGATTTATTCCGTGAAGAGCACACATCTCCAGCATGCCATCAAAGGTGAGTATTTACCCACTGAAGCCGGTTACAACGCCGAACTGCAGTCTGGTTAAGACCCTGGTGAGAATGACGAGTACGCAGATGAGCTTCCCTGAGACGGTTTCTGACCGTTTGTGCAGAAATTCTTCAGTTGTTGTGCAAACCTACAGTTTCATCAGCTGTCAGGGTGGCGGGTCTCAGATGATCCCGCAGGTGGATGTGGAGGTCCTGGGCTGGAAATGGTTACACGTGGTCTGAGGTTGTGAGACCCGGTTGGACGTACTGCCAAATTCTCTATAACAACATTAGAGGTGATTATTGGATTATGGTAGAGAAATGAACATTCAATTCTCTGGCAACATCTCTGGTGGACATTCCTGCAGTCAGCATGCCAATTACACACTACCCTCAACACTTCAGATATCTGTGGCAGGGGGCCGGAGAAATTCATGTTCATCACTCACCACATTAGTTCATCAGATGTACCAAAACATAGTTTTTTCTGCAAAAAAAAACAAATCAATGCTAATTAACTACCTACATGTTTCCTTGTTGGACCTGGGTTTACAATGTATCCAATTTCGGTTTGTGTTGTTGTCACTTTGGAGCAAGAACGTTTGGCACGTGTCGGCACATATTGCGTCATGATTGCAAGGTGTCCCGATATATTTTGCAACTGTCCAGATATCTTTTCCACAACTGTCCCGTTGTCTGGTTATAATGTCCATTCTGGAATGCCCTTTTAGGCAATCAGACATGAGTATTCAACAATGCTGTGGTATTGGATAGAATGTCAGCCTAATATTAGCACCAAAACATTCTTACCCGTATCTACATTCACCTTAATGTTGTAGCCTATGAGAATGGATGATATCTGGATCTGCAGGTTAATACATGTTTGCAAAGTAGTTCAGAAAAAGGATTAACGGTTCACACTTATCAACAGCTCATCATTTTTTTTTTTAAATGTGAAGTATATTTGGCTATTCATAACAGTAATCACATGTAGGTTTATCCAAATATGGAATTGACATCAGTCAAACGATTACTTCGTTAGCGTACCAGTGAACAATACGGATTTCTTTAGGCCTATATCATAGCTTTATACTTTCTCATTAACGTATTTTGTCAATAGGTAGAAATTGCACGGGATCAAACGTGATAAGTTCACATGTCATTCATTATCTGTGTAAGCAGGCCTAATACATACAAAGGGATGTAAAGTAGGCCAACGGTTGTTATGTTGGTTATCAATGGCATTGCTGTCTCCTTGCCAAGACCCAATCTGTGGTTTTACATCATGGCACATGGTTCAAGCGTTATCAACACCTCTGGAAAGTATATAATTTGATAACCATGCCGCCTTGCGGCTACGTCCATCATTGCAATTTGATCGTGAGTCCATCAGTTACTTTGCGTAACTTTGCTTATATTCAATGTAAGTAGTTCTGTTCATTGACAAAACATAGTAACAAGTTCATACTTACTCTTGTGGTTTTATACCCACCCTTTGTGCCGGTCTGTGCATTAAGCGCTTGGAAATGGCATAAGTCGCTTTTTAAAAATGATATGTTTTTATAAGTTCCATGGCCTCGTCGTCGTGAATTCTGAGTTGTTTTGCTCTAAAGGTAATGTCTTTAGCGTGTAACATGTCTCTACCTTGATGGTAAATCCAAAATGAGTGCCTCTTAAGTTTTCACTCACTCTCTGCTTTGTGAGAGAGTTCTGTGTGGGGAGCGAGTCCCGGCTTCTCCGCCAATGGGAAACGGGTGTTTGTGTCCCCGCCCCAGAGAGGAGCAGAGCAGAGGAGACGAGTGTGGAGAGTTTTAGCCGATCCTTCATGGAGTCTTACTTTTCCTCTTTATTTTCCGTATAGAATTAGGGCGTCATGATAACTTCTAAACTTCCCACCGCACTTTTTCTTAAACGGAAGTGTTTACCGACAGCCTGGTAGCGTCGTTTTCCCGAGACTATAGATGAGTTACGGTAAAATATTAACTTTGAACATTTTCCATCCCCCGGACCCCGCGGATCCCTCATAATGGAATCCAGACAGAGGAAAGGCTACGGAGGGTGGCCAGTGCTGAGTCTATGGTTTTCTCTGGCGTGCTTTACAGGCGCGACCGCGCAACTCAGCTACTCTATTTTGGAGGAGCTAAGACCCGGGGCTGTGGTCGGGAATATCGCTAAGGATTTGGGCCTCACGGCTCAGAGGATAATTCAGAGAAAATTGCGGGTGATCTCGGAATCTAACGCTCAGTACTTCGAGGTAAACCATGCGACTGGGGATTTGGTTATTAGACAGACAATTGACAGGGAACACATGTGCGAATTAAGTTCAACGTGTTCACTACATCTTGAGATTGTACTTGAGAACCCTTTAGCAATACACCGGGTTCTTGTGGATATTGTGGATGCGAATGACAATGCGCCGCAGTTTTCCACTAAGAATATTTCCTTGGAGATATCAGAGGCGGCCGCACCGGGCACCCGGTTCCGACTGGAGAGTGCGCACGACCCAGATGTGGGTATCAACTCTCTGCGCACTTATCACCTCGCACCCAACGACTGCTTTGTTTTGAATGTGGAAACGAAAAGTGACGGGAGTAAGTTCCCGGAATTAGTTTTAGAGAAGGCTTTGGATAGGGAGACGCAGGCCTCGTTTCGCCTGTTGCTCACTGCGGTAGACGGGGGAAAGCCGGAGAAGTCTGGATCCACTCTTTTACTCATAAAAATTCTGGATGTCAATGACAATGCGCCCGTCTTTGAAGACCCGGTGAAAAAAGTTAGCATTTTGGAGAATGTTGAACCGGGCACTTTAGTAACGAAACTGAACGCGACCGATGCGGATTACGGTCAGAATGGGCAGATCTCCTTCCTGTTTAGTAAATACACGCAGGACCGGGTGCTCAAGCTATTCAGCGTGGATTCTAAAACCGGGGAGATCCGTGTAAATGGCCAGGTGGACTATGAGACAGCGAATGAATATCACATCACCGTGCAGGCCAGGGATGGGGGAACCCCCGCCATGGAGGGTTCCTGTAACATTATAGTTGACGTCACTGATGTGAATGACAATTCTCCAGAGTTAACGTTGACGTCACTGACCAGTCCCATCAGAGAGGACGCAGCTCCTGGTACAGTCATCGCCCTCATCAGTGCAAGGGACCTGGACTCTGGTGAGAATGGGGAGGTGACATTAAAGGTCCAGTCCGGCCTGCCCTTCAAACTCAACTCTGCCTTTGGTGAGCACTACAATCTCGTCACGGATGGCAACCTGGACCGAGAGACCATGGCAGAGTACACTGTGGTCATCATGGCGACCGACGCGGGCTCCCCTCCCCTGTCGTCGCGGACGACCTTCGTGGTCAAGCTATCAGATGTGAACGACAACGCTCCTTCATTCTCCCAGCCCTCCTATTCAGTGGACGTCCCAGAGAACAACGATCTCAGCACCCCCATCACCATGGTGACGGCCTCTGACCCGGACACAGGGGACAATGCCCGTGTCTCCTTCTCCATCCTGCCCAGCATGGTTCAGGGCTCCCTCATTTCCTCCTATGTCTACATCAACCCAGAGACTGGACATATCTACAGCATGCGTTCCCTAGACCATGAGACCCTCAATGCCTTCCGTATCGAGGTGCAAGCCCGAGACGCCGGGGCGCCACCCCGGACTGCCAACGTCACCGTGCATGTGTTCGTAGTGGATCTTAACGACAACGCGCCCCTCATCATATATCCGCCCTTCCCCCAGGACATGGGGCTGCTGCTGAGTGTACCCCAGTCGGCTGGGCCGGGTCATCTCATTAATAAACTAGTAGGGGTGGACCCTGATAGTGGACATAACGCTTGGCTGTTCTACTCCATCGCCCCAGGGCCACACGCTGGTCTCTTCCGCATCGGCCCCCACACTGGGGAGCTCCGCACCGCCCGCAAACTAGCCGAGGAGGAGGGCGGCTCCGCCTATGACATCATCGTGGTCGTCCAGGACAACGGCGAGCCCACTCTCTCCACCACTGTGGCCATCACAGTGACCGTGGAGGAGAAGGGCACCAGCGACGCTGCCACGGACAACCGGAAGACGTCTGTGATGCGTCGCACCGGCATGCCTGACATCACCCTGTACCTCATCATCTCGCTGGCCTGTGTCTCGGCCGTGTTCTTCCTCACCTTCCTCATCCTCATGGTGCGATGCCTCCGCCACCGCAGCGACCTCGGAGGGACAGGCTGCTGCTACAGCCACCACCGGCCCAGCAGGGCCCACCATCAGAGACCCAGCAAGGACCTCCATCTGCAGCTCAACACAGACGGACCCATCCGTTACATGGAGGTAGTGGGAGGAGCTCAGGACCCCCCAGGAACACGGACCTACAGACCCTGCTACTCCACCATCTCCAGCCGAAGTGACTTTGTGTTTGTCAAGACGCCCATGATGAGTCACAACAACACCCTCAGCATGACACTCAACAGGAAGCACCTAATGAACTCAGCCATTGAGGTGAGGGCGCTGGGGGGAGGAGGCGGGATACTGGCCAATCGAGTATTGTGAAAATCACTTGACCAATGACATAGGTCTGTAAGTACTAGGTTATAAGCATTGACATTGAAAGGTTTATCCTAAGATCCTGGTTTTTATTCACTTAGCTTACCCAATTGAGCCTGCTGACCTAGACTGACTAAGTCACGTAGCAATGCAGTATTTATCCTAAAGCCTAGTGTTGTTGACCCTCAACCCTCTCTTCATGATGTGTGTGGTATTGTAGATAGCTCATATAACTGTGTCGCCCTGCTAGCCAGTGAGGGGAGGAAATGAAGGAGGGGAGAATTGCTTTAATATTTCATAGGAGATGCAGTCTCCCTCGCTCTCTCGGACTTCCAATTACTAAACGAGATCAGCAGGGAAGCAATGTTCTACAAGAGAAAGAGGGAGAGAGGGAATGGATGGATAGGAGTGCAGAGAGGGGTAGAGGGGAAGAGGGAATGGGGTGGTTTTGACAGATGGAGAGGAGGAGAGTAATGACAGATGAAAAAAGATACCAGAGCTTAGAGTAATAGCATAGTGAGATAGGAAGTGGAGGGGGACCGGATGACAGAGAGCGAGGAAGAGAGAGGGGGGTGGAAAAGAGGAGGGGGTGTGAGGAAGGGGGAGGATGGAACAGAGGGAAGGAAAGAGAGAAAAGGGGGGAATAGGTCAAAGAGTAAAGCGGTGGCTGAAAAAAAAAAAAAGGAATTCCAGGGGTCAGCACGTGACCTCACTTCCTATTGTCCTCTGAACCTTGATTGGTTCCATGCCATGTCTGAGTCACATGGCCAACCGTGACCTCACCCTGTGTGGCTGTCTGTGTGCCTGTGGCTGCAGCTCTAGTCAAACATTCCCAAACCTCATTCCCAGAGCACTTGTTAGGAAATACCATTTCACTCTGTGTTCCGGGGTGTGGATGAAAAGTTATGTTCTGACTGTCCACATGCAGTACATGCAGAGGACCCCTCCCTGTTCACTGACTAACTGTGTATATCTTCATTTCCAAGATGGCTGCCAGTGCTCTAGTTTTGATGATTCATGTGGAGAGACTCAGTGGCCTCTTTCTCCTTTTTCATTTGTTTAATCCCTTTTTCCTTTAGCCCAGCTAGTGATTATAGTTTTGGTAAAGTCCCTACAGGAAGAGGGCAGTGGGTAGTGTGCTGGTTTTAGTTTGTCATAATGCCTCTTGTCTAGGCTATGCGTCTCTGGTGAATTACACAGCTTATATCTCATGATGGGAGAGCACGGGTGTTTTCCTGGTTATCTGATTTTCTATTGGTCTGTTTTTCCTTTCGTGACTGTCATGGTCATCATGACTCTCTCTGTCTATCTCTCTCTCTGTCTATCTCTCTCTCTGTCTATCTCTCTCTCTCTCTCTCTCTCTATCTATCTATCTATCTATCTATCTATCTATCTCTCTCTCTCTGTCTATCTCTCTCTCTCTGTCTATCTCTCTATCTATCTATCTATCTATCTATCTATCTATCTATCTATCTATCTATCTATCTATCTATCTATCTATCTATCTCTCTCTCTCTCTCTCTCTCTCTCTCTCTCTCTCTCTCTCTCTCTCTCTCTCTCTCTCTCTCTCTCTCTCTCTCTCTCTCTCTCTCTCTCTCTCTCTTTCACTCCCCCCCTCTCTTTCTCTCTCTTCTCCCCCCCTCTCTTTCTCTCTCTTCTCCCTCCCTCTCTGGTCAATTTCGCACACTGTATCTGTTCATATTAAAACAACAAACAGCTGCTATATTCAGCTGATGCTCTCTCTCTCTACACACCATGGTCGTTAGGGTACCATCTGTCCCCCTGCTCCAGTGACACGTGTAGTACAGCAACGATAGAGGGAGGGCGAGAGGGATGGAGGGAAAGAGAGAAAGACAGTGAGGGAATCACATTACGCACGTGTGCCGCAGTGACAGACAGATTGGCCTCTAATGGACTAGCGCCACAGAGGGGACACAATCAGCGTGTGTGTATACAGTGTATAGTCAGGCGCTCCAAGCCCTACAGCAAGATGTAATCTTAGCAAGGCCCTATGTCCCCAGGGTCCCATTGTGGCAAACAGAGTGGTGACTTCTATCATTTCAACAGCAGTGTGTAGTTCCTCCTCAAAGGCCTGTTGTACATGGAACCGTCGGAGTGTGTAGTTGTGAGCGTGTAGTACTGAGTGTGTAGTACAAACCCCCACATTGAGGGTATGTGTGTGCGGTCACATTTACATTATGTGGCTAGATCTGTATGTCAGGGTCTGCGCACACACACGCTGGTCGCGAGAAAGAGACGTCGGTTTTGGACGTTCGTAAAGGTCCTGAGGACGTCGACAGGTGCCTTCGTCGGGCACTCCCCAAAAACAAAAGATGGCACAAGCGCTTGGCTCAAACTCGGCAGGCTCAGAGCCAGAGCGCGCTGCTTTAGACCAGCGCGCCGCGGCAGTTCAGTTCTCGAGCGAGCAAGGAGAGTGCTGGAATGATACGTAATGGAAGCCGCGTATTGTTTTTTAATTGTTTTGTTTAAAGCCTTCGCCAAGCCATTAGCCCTATACCTTAACCACTTGGAGGGAATTCCCAGACTTAACCCTTCGAGTCGTTTCTGTCTGAACCCTGTAACCTTTCGGAGTTAACTCTGTAACCACACAGAATGAATGGGTTATCATCCAATTGCAGCAAATTCCCGAAATGAAACGATGAGATCAGGTTACAGGGCGCGTGGTCACGTGCAACAACTAGATGTGGGAGCGTTTTTGTAAATACTCTGTTCTCGCGGATGAAGAAGCAGCACACGCTGCCAATTGGCCCGCGTGGCTCGGTGAACCCATCCCGGAGGTGACTCAGTGGGGTCCAGTGTGTCAGTATAAATCTCACCAAAAGCCTTTCCCCTTGTTTTCGTCTCTCATTTTGTCTCCAGTCCTGGACTTATCCTCCTTGCAGGTCCTGCATTGTCGACTCTGTCTCTAGGATCCGTATAGCTTTCAGTATTAGGATTCATGATAATCTGTTTCCCCCCCAGTGTCATCATCTGAATGGCTTAGGAGGACAATGGAACTGAAAAGCATTTATTGTGATAGCCGGGAGAATATTGTGTGGGAGTTGGTGTGTGGGGATGTGGGTTGGGAGACTGTTAGGACTTCCTCTTTCAGACAGAGCACCAGGTGCAGTCTAGCCGCAGTTCTGTCAATGCCAAGAGGTGTGGGTGTGAGCGCGTGTATTTTTGGTGTGTATGGGTGTGTGTTTGCGTTTGGAAACCGTAACTTCCTCACACGACACACAGCACCAGGTGGGGCCCGGCCTGTGTGAGAACCATGCCAGTGGAAGGTTTGTGTGTGAAGTGTGCGCGTGTGTGTGTGTGTTTTTCAGCGGGAAGAATCCTGCCGATGAATGTCCTCCCATTCATCAGATTATGGCCAGTGCTCAAAGAGTTATCCTCTCATTCATCCACTGAACCAGATGTGCTTTCTTTTCCGGGTCGGACTCGGGACGCACACTGGGATGGAGCCCAGATGTTCATGTCCCAGCGATTAGCGCCTTTTCCTCTTGTGTGTGTCCAGAGCTTTGACTCTGTGATCGTCCTTCTTTATCAGATAAAGAACAGATATGGACTGAGATAAATCCTCAGTCCATACAATTCTCTGCCGTTGTCTGTACAAATAATACTGTTTTCATGTAAACTGAACAAAAATATAAAGGCGACATGTATACTGAGTTATTTAAAAAAATATTTTTTATTTAACCTTTATTTAACCAGGAAAAACCCATTGAGTCCCAGAGTCTCTTTTTCAAGGGAGACCTGGCCAGGAAGGTCAGTATACATGACCAAGTAAATTAGTCAACTGTAATACATTAATTAGGCCCTAATCTATGGATTTCACATGACTAGGATCCAGATATGCATCTGTTGGTCAGAGACACCATTTTTCTTTAAAGGTAGGGGCGTGGATCAGGAAACCAGTCAGTATCTGGTGTGACCACCATTTGTCTCATGCAGCATGACACATCTCCTTCACATAGAGTTGATCAGGCTATTGATTGTGGCCAGTGGAACATTGTCCCACTCCTCTTCGATGGCTCTGCAAAGTTGCTGGTTATTGGTGGGAACTGGAACACGCTGTCGTACATATCAATCCAGAGCATCCCAAACATGCTCAATGGGTGATATGTCTGGGGAATATGCTGGCCATGGAAGAACTGGGACATTTTCAGCTTCCAGGAATTGTGTACAGATCCTTGTGACATGGGGCCGTGCATTGTCACGCTGAAACATGAGGTGTTGGAGGCAGATGAATGGCACGACAATGGGCCTTAGGACCTTGTTGCGGTATCTCTGTGCATTCAAATTGCCAACGATAAAATGCAATGGTGTTCGTTGTCCGTAGTTTATGCCTGCTCATATCGTAACCCCACCGCCACCATGTTGACATCGGCAAACTGCTTGCCCGCACAACGCCATACACGTGGTCTGCGGTTGTGAGGCTGGTTGGACGTACTGCGAAATTCTCTAAAACAACATTGGAGGTGGCTTATGGTAGAGCAATTAACATTCAATTATCTGGCAACAGCTTTGGTGGACATTCCTGTAGTCAGCATGCCAATTGCACACTCCCTCAAAAGTTGAGACATTTGTGGCATTGTGCTGTGTGACCAAACTGCACATTTTAGAGTGGCCTATTATTTTCCCCAGCACAAGGTGTAATGATCATGCTGTTTAAATCATCTTCTTGATATGCCACATCGGTCAGGTGGATACATTATCTTGACAAAAGAGAAATGCTCACTAACAGGGATGTAAACAAATTTGTGCACAAAATCTGAGAGAAATACGCTTTTTGTGAGTATGGAACATTTTGGGAATCTGTCATTTCAGCTCATGAAACATGGGACCAACACTTTACATGTTGTGTGTATATTTCTGTTTATTGTAGCTTAGGGACATGAACAGTTTGTAAGGCAGTAGGTTCTCTACCTATTAGTGTAACTCTGTCCAGTGATAGTGGTAACTGTGTTAGAAGCAGTCAGTCTGGTAAGTCTCTATGGATCAGAACAGGAGAACCATAATCCCTATCTGACCTCAGAGCAGACAGAGCTTCTCACTGAGGGAGTTCAGTGGGTTTTTCATCCACTCTGGTCACTTTCTGGTTTCTACCCTTAATAACTGACTCTGGATCATCTATCTGGAGCACTGCACCGAACCCTATCAGGAGTATTATGGGTGGATTTTTAAGGGCAGAAAGTAAGAACACATTTACTTGAGAACTGTTGATGTTCTAACAGAAGGTTGTGCTCTTGACCCTTTTCATGTGTGACCTGTGAACGCACCTCAGTAACAGTAACAGTATAGGACATGCTTACTCAGATCTCATAGCGTTCCGGTGGCGGTGGAACGTCAGCCGAGCCGCGAGTCTGTTTCCTTTTGTTCCCTACATGCCTGTGGCGGGACCTGACCTTGGGAATGACCTCTGGGAGTGAGACAGGTTTTTTTTTTATTTTTATGTGGCTGCACTGAGCGTCACACAGCTGGAATGCTGGGTCCCCTACTCGTTTTCAGATGAAAAATCACTTGTTCTCCTTTTCCCCTTTACTGCCATGGTGACTGCCGCCACACCAGCAGAGCGAAAGGGGGAAATATACATCTGTCAGTCTGTCTCTCAGATTGAGACAAAATACCCACTGGACAAGCGGAGAAGATTAGATTACACGTCCGCCCACCTGTTTCTTCCCTCCCAGTCACCATTCTCTAATTTAGAGGCCTATTCGTAGTTCAAAGACCTGGGTGTTCCTGTTTTATTTACATTCTTGCAAATCATATGTAACCAGATAGCCAACCATTAAAGATGGCTGCCTCGAGTCCATCTGCTCGTCTGAATCCATCTACAGAATCCTTAACAGGATAGAATTTGCACAAAGAGCGAGTGATGTGTATTATTGTGTTACATGCGATGAAATCAGAGACCCTGGAGTAGACAGAAATGTAAACCCGTAGTGGGTCATTTTGGCGCAGCTTGTAAATGACACGTTGGTGGTGAAGGTGTTATTGAAATTGGATAGCGTGTTTCTCGCTCTCTCCCCATACCCTCTTCTTCTCTCTCTTCTGCCCTTTCCCTCTCTGGTCTCTCTGTGGTAGAACACTTGTGTTAATAATGCACGGGAGGCGGGCTGGCTAGTTTGTCTGGGGAGCCTCTCTCTTCTCTCCTGTTCTCTCCTCCATTGTCGATTAGGAGACAGAGTCTGGAACACAGCCAAGGGTCTATTCACCGCCTCACTGCCAAACCACAGAGGGAGGGAGAGAGAGGAAGGGAGAGGGGAAGGGAAAGAGAGGAGAGAGAGGGGATGGGACAAGAGGTAGAGATGGAAGAAAAATGGATGTGGGTTGGGACTTTAGGAATAAAGAGAAGGGGGTCAGAGATAGGCTTTTATCTCTTCTAAAAAACAAATCTTCCCTCTCTGGTCAATTTCGCACACGGTATCTGTTCATATTGAAACAACAAACAGCTGCTATATTCAGCTGATGCTTATTTTCTATGACTGCTCTCTCCCATGTCTCTCTCTCTCTCTCTCTCTCTCTCTCTCTCTCTCTCTCTCTCTCTCTCTCTCTCTCTCTCTCTCTTTCACTCTCTTTCACTCCCCCCCTCTCTTTCTCTCTCTTCTCCCCCCCTCTCTCTCTCTCTTCTCCCTCCCTCCCTCTCTCTCTCTCTCTCTCTCTCTCTCTCTCTCTCTCTCTCTCTCTCTCTCTCTCTCTCTCTCTGACTCTCCTCTCTCTTTCACTCTCTCCCCCTCTCTCTCTTCTTCTCCACCCCTCTCTCTCTTTCTCTCCTTCTCTTTCCCCCTCTCTCTCTGGCTTCTGTTGAAAAACACAATCAGGTCTTTTTGAGTGGGCTGTGAATTACACAGGCAGAGCGTGAGGAGTCCTTGGGGCACTCAGTCATGGCCCTGGGGATCTTAATGATTCTAGTATCATGTCAGAGTTCTTATCGCTGTGAATCAGCCAAGACCACATTTTAGACCAGCACTGTTTATGTGTCACCTATTTGTATTGACCCTGGTGAATCAATGTTAGGGAGCTTCTCATCAATGAAGCCCTCATCTTGTCTGAATCTGATAAACAAAGACATTGATCATGTAAAAGCTTCAGTGGAGGCTTTATGAAGTTAGATGCACCGTATTGAGGATATAATCATCAACAAGGACAGATCTCTACTCCATATCTTGTGGAATCCCATACATTTAGTTGAGTTTTTGTTTTGTGCCTGTAATTGGGAGCGGAGTCCCTGTGTGTGTCTCTGTGTGTGTCCCTGTGTGTGTCTCTGTGTGTGTCCCTGTGTGTGTCCCTGTGTGTGTCCCTGTGCGCTTCACTGACATTTTCTCCTCCATGGATTTCAGAACAAAATGGCCACCCATCCAGGCTGAGAGATGTATGCCATTTATTCAGCCCCCCGACCACAGGCGAAAAGACTACACGCCAGAGGCGGCTGGCCGGAGGAGCTATAGGAGGACAGGCTCATCGTAATGGAATGGAGTTAATGGAACGGAGTCAAACATTTGGTTTCCATATGTTTGATACTGTTACAGTGATTCTATCCCAGCCATTACAATGAGACAGTCCTCCTATAGCTCCTCCGGCCAGCCTCCTCTGGTAAACACACACACACGGATGGACAGAGACAATACACACATATGACAGGCAGTCCCGTGGTCCCGTTGGTGTGTAGAAACAGAGATTTGACGTTGTATTTTGTGTTCTCTTCACAGCAAAAGCCTCCGAACGCTGACTGGCGCTTCACACAAGGACAGAGACCTGGACCCAGTGGGTGAGTACATAGACTCTTCCACACACACACACACACACACACACACACACACACACACACACACACACACACACACACACACACACACACACACACACACACACACACACACACACACACACACACACACACACACACACACACACACACACACACACACACACACACACACACACACACACACACACACACACACACACACACGAGATGGGGAGACATAGATTGAGCGATGGCTAGGAAAGAGAGGGAGCGATAGAGAGATGGGATTAAGGAGAAGCTGTGGTCCTGTGAGGCTCAGTCGGTAGAGCATATGGGCCAGCCATACATAAAATGGATGCACGCATTACTGTCAGCCATTTTGGATTATTTAGCATCTGCTGAACGGCATTGGGCTCCTGAGTGGCAGAGCTGTCTAAGGCGCTGCGCCACTCTGGAGTGCAAGAGGCAGTCACTGCAGTCCCTGGGTCAAATCTAGGCCGCATCGCATCCGGCCGTGATTGGGAGTCCCATAGGGCGGCGCACAATTTGGCCAGCAATCGTCCAGGCTTGGAAGGGGTAGACCGTCATTGTAAATAAGAATTTGTTCTTAACTGACTGGCCTAGTTAAATAAAGGTTAAATAATACAATTTTAAAAAGACATTATATTAGGAAGCAGTAGGAACATACTTTGCTTATGGGCCCATTGTGTGCAGCGGAGGTGATATCAGCAACTGAGGCACAGAGACTTTGTGTAGATGAGAATCTGGAGCTCCTGAGATTCCATCTGAGCCCTGACTCCTCTGAGTGAACAGGCTGCTCTCTGCCTCACACACAAAATGGCCGCCATTCCTCTCCCTCCCTCTACTCTCACAGAGTCTGTGTGCCATCACTCAGTACTGCTGAGGAGAGTAGGGGAGCAGAGTGAGTGGGGGAAGGGAGAACATAAGTGCACTAACATATACACATTCTAGCTCATTGATCGCGTTTGTGTTTCCATCTGGGTGATAGCATCTGATTGATCACTTGTGATATACTGTTTGGACATCAGTGATTGGCTGTTTCATGGTGGCGGAGGGGAAACTGCATCTACTGACATAAATCAGTTTGTGTGTGTGACTGTTTCTCCATCGGTTATTTGGCCTACATTGTGTGCCAAACTGCTGATCACGCCGCAACAGTTTCCACAACATAACTTTTACACAACACATTCCATGAGTCAAGAACCATCTGAGTGGGTGCGGGGTGGGCTCTCCAGTCCTAGCTTGCTTCTCCTACCACTTGGGACACACACACACACACACACACACGCACACACACACACACACACACACACACACACACACACACACACACACACACACACACACACACACACACAGAGTTTTAACAAGGAACAAAAACAGGAGAGCTTTCCATGTTGGAAGCCACTGAGGTTATGGGTACATTGGGAACGATCCATTTGGAGAACCTGACTTCTTCTTTGAACCATTATGTGGATGTCACAGGCTCAACACATCCCACAGAAACGCAGAGCTCCGCCGAGTTGATGTTGCCTGATCTTTTCCTGGCCTGTAGATCCAGACGGAATAGTGTAACACTCCTCTTGTGTTTCGACAGTCTCTACAACCACAATGGTGATCACATAAGATGGACGCCGAAGCGAGGCACAAGGTATCAACGTGTGTATTAGTATAGAGAGTGTGGTCACTTTATGGCCTCGACAACTTGTTCTGGATCGGTTTTTTTGTTTGTTGTTGAGGCACCCGTAAATAGGTCATGTTGAAACTGTTGTAAGGGAAACTGATCTAAAACCAGTTGTTAAGGGCAGAGAGTAGCTACAGTGGTTCTTCCTGTAGGTAGGTAGAGCTCTGCAGCGCTGTGTGTAGATACCCCTGACCCTTTAGCTATAGCGCAGATTCACTAGCCTGTGCCGAGCTGGGCTATTGGTCTCTCTGTGAAAGTCAGACTTTGACGAGGATCTCCGATTGGTTCACTTCGGTGCAGTGTGGTTTTTAGTTTGTGCGCTGTGTGTATTTCGTGGTAGTTTTACTCAGCGTGGTGTGGCTGTGGAATCAAAGACTGTCGAATATTTGTCCTTTTTTTAGTTTGGTGTAAAATGTGTTTTATCCCAAGTAGAGAGTTGAGTTTGCTGTGTTTCCCAGACACAATGCCACTTGTAGATCTCCTATAGCTCTGTGGTCTTCTTCTGATATGCCTATTCCTGGTGGCCAGAAAAGGAGGGCTTTGAAACAACTGTCCGATGAGAGATTGGACCCAGCTGGCTGTGAGGGCATTGAACAGGAACGTCTATAGAAGGACTGGAATGCATTCGACTTTATAGAAGGATTGGACAAGAGTTCCCATAGTTGAAGTGGACAGTAGAGTTTAGGAAGCGGTATGAAAGGCTTCCTCCTAGATAAGATGCCTGTTTCATGCATGGTTACAGATGCAGCTCTGACTGACCAGTTAGATTGATCCCTCTGGACATGACCAGTCATCATCTCAGCCACAGGAAGAGATAGTCCTGAATGGAGGAAGTGATTATTCGGACCACAGGAAGTCATAGAGCAGGGAGATGCTAATTTGTGATAAACAAGGCGTCCTCTTTGTCTCTCTAGTCCACAAAAGGAAACCAATCAAAATGGCGGTCCTGCTGGCTCCACTTACCACGCTTTAACCTGGTCTGGTTCTCGTTTGGGATGCTGGCACTGGTCAAGGACTCCTTCGCACTTTGGCATATAAGTAATACCCCCTTTAAAAAAATGTGGCTGAACATTTTGGCAAGCTGGACCGCACCACTTCTTAAAAACAAAAATCTCTCTCTCTCTCTCTCTCTCTTCCCCCGGTTACTTTCCCAGTCCATATGCCTTTGTCCAGTGGGTTTTTAATTGGTTTCAAGCAGAGACCAAAGGAAGGGCAGTCACTTGTTTTTTTTTTTACTGCAGCCAATAACACACACACACATTATTTTTTACTGCAGCTCATAGAAGGCAGTAAGCTGGATGTGAGACACTCACGTCCTTTTAACCCCTCGCGTGCCATTCTGTTTCTTCTCTGGCTCTTCAAACAGGGGCACAGCCTTTACCCACAACCCCCTGGTGCTACTGCGTTAGGCCATCAAACAGCTACTGAAATGGTCCAATCACTGAGGGACTGATGTGGATCAAAACCATCAGGAGAAATGCCAGACCTATAAGTGTGTGTGTGTGTGTGTGTGTGTGTGTGTGTGTGTGTGTGTGTGTGTGTGTGTGTGTGTGTGTGTGTGTGTGTGTGTGTGTGTGTCTGTCTAAGAGGTATGGGAGTTGGTGAGTGTAATCAAGAGCAGGTCTACTCCTTTTCTTCCTCTGCATGCAAAATTAGACTTTAAACAAAACAAC
>NC_068424.1:48488964-48576464 GCF_023373465.1 Oncorhynchus keta | reverse complement strand
ACACACACAGTGTTAGCACACACACACAACACAGACACACGCAGTGTTAGCACACACACACACACAACACAGACACACACAGTGTTGGCACACACACACACAACACAGACACACGCAGTGTTAGCACAAACACGTGATACAGACACACACACAACAGACACACACAGTGTTAGCACACACACACAACACAGACACACACAGTGTTAGCACACACACAACACAGACACACACAGTGTTAGCACACACACACATGACACAGACACACACAGTGTTAGCACACACACACGACACAGACACACACAGTGTTAGCACACACACACAACACAGACACACGCAGTGTTAGCACACACACACACACAACACAGACACACACAGTGTTGGCACACACACACACAACACAGACACACGCAGTGTTAGCACAAACACGTGATACAGACACACACACAACAGACACACACAGTGTTAGCACACACACACAACACAGACACACACAGTGTTAGCACACACACACAACACAGACACACAGTGTTAGCACACACACACAGTGTTAGCACACACACACAACACAGACACACACAGTGTTAGCACACACAACACAGACACACAGTGTTAGCACACACACACAGTGTTAGCACACACACCCAACACAGACACACACATTGTTAGCACACACACACACAACACAGACACAGTGTTAGCACACACACACACAACACAGACACACACAGTGTTAGCACATACACACAGTGTTAGCACACACACACATGTTCTCTTGCCCGTGCAGAGCAAACGATTCAGAGCTCTATGACATCACAGCCCTTCCCTTCCCCCTATGCTTTTTCTGCCGCAGTTACTGCTCTCACACACACACACACACACACACACACACACACACACACACACACACACACACACACACACACACACACACAGAGAGAGAGCGAGAGAGCGAGTGACTCATTCTTGGGCTGTTGCTGCAGATTGCCTTCTAATCGCTCTAGCACAGAAACACATCAGGTTGACCTTCAGAGCAAGGCCCACACACACACACACACACACACACACACACACACACCTCTGTGTGGTAAGATCTCCTACCACACAGACTCCTGTCATTGTTTCCATTGTTATTATTACCATTGACACATCAAATTATTTTTATTTGTCACATGCTTCCTAAAACAACAGGTGTAGACTAGCAGTGGAATGTTTAATTCCGGGTCATTTTCCAACAATGCAGAGCTTAACTTAATTGAGAAAAAAATAACAATAGAAAAATATGGACACAAGGAATAAATACACAGTGAATAACTATAATGAATAAACAATAACATGGCCATATCCAGGGAGTACCAGTACCGAGTCCATGTGCAGTGGTACGGGGTAATTAAGTAGCAGTCTTTTTAGCAGTCTTTGGGGGTAGAAGCTGTTCAGGGTCCTGTTGGTTCCAGACTTGGTACACTGGTACCGCTTGCCATGCTGTAGAGAGAACGGTCTGTGGCTTGGGATGGCTGAAGTCTTTGACAACTTCTTGGGCCTTCCCCTGACACCACCTGGTATAAAGGTCCTGGATGGCAGGGAGCTAGGCCCCAGTGATGTGGTGGGCTGTACCCACCACCCTCGGTGGCGCCTCTTGCGGTCGGATACCTTGCAGTTGCCGTACCAGGCGGTGATGCAGCCAGTCCAAATGAACTTCTTGAGAATCTGAGGGCACATGCTAAATATTTTCTGTCTCCTAAGGGGGAAAAGGCATTTCATTCCCTCTTCACAACTGTGGACCATGTTAATTCCTTCGTGATGTTGACACAGAGGAACTTGAAGCTCTTGACCCGCTCCACTATCGCCCTGTCAATGTGGATGGGGGCGTGCTCGCCCCTCCATTTCCTGTAGTCCACGAACAGCTCCTTTGTCTTGCTGATATTGAGGAAGAAATTGATGTCCTGGAACCACAATGCCAGGTCACTGACCTCCTCCCTATAGGCTGCCTCATCATCATCGGTTATCAGTCCTACCACCGTCTTGTAGTCAGCAAACTTGATGAAGGTGTTGGAGTCGTGCGTGTCCATGCAGTCTTGGGCGAACTGGGAGTACAGCAGGGGACTAAGCACGCACCCCTGAAGTGCGGCCCACTTGTCGATGGTCAGCGTGAAGGATGTGTTGTTGCCTACCCTCACCGACCGAGGGCGATCCGTTAGTAGGTCCAGGATCCAGTTGCAGAGGGAGGTGTTCAGTCCCAGGGTCCTGAGCTTAGTGATAAGCTTGAAGGACACTATGGTGTTGAACACTGAGCTGTAGGCCATGAATAGCATCCTCACATAGGTGTTCCTTTTGTCCAGGTGGGGGAGGGCAGTGTAGAGTCCAATAGTGATGGCGGCATCTGTGGATCTGTTTTGTCGGTATGTCAATCAGATTGGGTGCAGAGTGTCTGGGATGATGCTGTTGGTGTGAGCCATGACCAGCCTTTCAAAGCATTTCATGGCTATAGATGTGAGTGCTGCGGAGGATGAGTGCTAAAGATGTGAGTGCTACCTTCTCCCTCAGACACACACACACTCCTCCCTCCTAGACACTGCTCACACACACACACACACCGGACATGAGCCTGAGGTTTCCATTCGGAGAGTGATAGAACGTTCTGTCTCTGGCTGGATGATGTCTATTGGTCATCACAATGAGGTAGAGGAAACACTCCCTTTCAGACAGAGCCGGAGCAGACGAGTCACGATGACAACTGGAAACAGAGGGATCAGAATGTTATTCAAGGCAGCTAGATGTTTATGCAGTAGTGCCATCAGTGCCTGCTGTTCCTTGACACTACCAAACAGTGGTTGCACAACCAGGAAAGCACAGGCAGTTAAAAAGCAGAAACAACGTTGTGGAAGAAGCTATTGTCCCAGATTTCTTTCCTCTGAAGTCTAATTATACTAGCTTGAGTGTGTGTGTGTGTGTGTGTGTGTGTGTGTGTGTGTGTGTGTGTGTGTGTGTGTATAAGCATGTGTAAGTGTATGTGTGTTTACGGCTGCCTGCGCTGTGTGTTGCAGAGCCAGAGAGCAGGGAATAGCGGAGGGGACGTGTGTGTGTGTGTGTGTCTCTGTAGCTCTGCAATGCAGGGGCTGGGAGAGAATTACGAGCTAGAAGCTACGTCACCCGCACACAGCCAGAGCACACATAATGGAAAAACACACACACACATTCAGCAATGAACACAGACGCACACCATAAATGCAAAATGTTCTCCACCTCGACAAAATGTCAGCACACATTCACCATTTTGTAACACCAGTCTGTCTCTCTGCCTTTCTCTTTTTTTTCTCACTCACACTCTTGCAGTCTCTCTCAACTCTCTTATTTTCAGTCCAATTAGCTTTACATAAGCATGCCAACAGTTTTACCAGAGCAATGAGTGCTGTAGCATATATACAAGTCATAATGGATATGTAACAAACCGGGAGCATCAATGTATACTGCAAGTCATCACTGCAATGTCTGAACACCTTATTCATATGTTCCATCTCTCCCCTCCTCTCCTCCTCCCCGCTCTGCCCCTCTTTCCCCCAGAAGTGAGTGAGGCGACCGCAACCCTGGGGCCGGGCACCATGGGACTAAGCACCCGTTACAGCCCCCAGTTCACCCTGCAGCACGTGCCCGACTACCGCCAGAACGTCTACATCCCTGGCAGCACCGCCACCTTGACCTCCAACCCCCAGCAGCAGCAGCAGCAGCAGCAGATGGCAGCCCAACATCAGGCCCTGCAGGCCCAGCCCTCTGAGGCCGCCCCTCAGCCTGAACCCCCCAAGGCTGCCCAGACTCCCGCCTCCAAGAAGAAGTCCACCAAGAAGGAGAAGAAGTAGGATGGGTGGAGGATGGATAGATATGGAATATATGATGAGAAAAGAGAAAACCGACCCGATGAGGACTGAAATCCCCGCCCCCCCCACCCCCTACATCTCCTCTCAATGTGTTTACTCTAACCGGGGTTTGGATTCTATTGGTCACGCTCATATGATAACACGAAATATGGAGATGTTTGTGAATGTTTGTCTTTGGGCTCTTGAATCTGGAATGCGTTGAAGGTTTAAGAGCGAACAGCGTTGACATTTTGTTTTTGTTTTCTTTCTGGAATCTATCTAGAAACAGGTTTTTGTTTTCTTTCTGAAAGCTATCTAGAAACAGGTTTTTGTTTTATTTCTGAAAGCTATCTCGAAACAGGTTTTTGTTTTCTTTCTGAAAGCTATCTCGAAACAGGTTTTTGTTTTCTTTCTGGAAGCTATCTCGAAACAGGTTTTTGTTTTCTTTCTGGAAGCTATCTCGAAACAGGTTTTTGTTTTCTTTCTGAAAGCTATCTCGAAACAGGTTTTTGTTTTCTTTCTGAAAGCTATCTAGAAACAGGTTTTTGTTTTCTTTCTGGAAGCTATCTCGAAACAGGTTTTTGTTTTCTTTCTGAAAGCTATCTCGAAACAGGTTTTTGTTTTCTTTCTGGAAGCTATCTCGAAACAGGTTTTTGTTTTCTTTCTGAAAGCTATCTCGAAACAGGTTTTTGTTTTCTTTCTGGAAGCTATCTCGAAACAGGTTTTTGTTTTCTTTCTGAAAGCTATCTCGAAACAGGTTTTTGTTTTCTTTCTGAAAGCTATCTCGAAACAGGTTTTTGTTTTCTTTCTGAAAGCTATCTAGAAACAGTTGTTTTTTTTGGAAAGTCTATGTTCTAAAAAAACAAAACAAGTATTATCAGTATTTGCAGATACGGAAGACTGGGGGTTCAGGGGGGATTGTGTTTTTCAACAGATTGAGCGTAAACAACTTTGCTCAGATAACAAGGATTTGCCCAGTGATGTATTTCACAGGTGGATATTTTAACGATGTTCCATACAATGTTTCATGTTGGATTATAATTATAATTCCTTATTTTCCTGAGACTGAAAGTAGATCCTTGTTTGACTATAGTAGATTGCCATGATAAGATTCCTATATAGGATCGGCCTTATAGGATCCTACACCACAGCTCTTTGGGACACGGGAATGGGCATTCCATTGTACTGGTACAGTAGTATTCCGATCTGCATGTCCCCATGTGTTCAAACCACAGACCTCCCAGAAGATTCAACTATGCATTGAATTAGTGTCGCAACGAGGACGACCACCTTAAAAAGAATACAGGTCGACAAATGCCCTCGTAGCGTTTACCTGATGTGGTATCTAAAAACTAGAAATATTATTTTGTAAGCGTAGTTAAATGGTAAGATTTGAATCTTTCACTGTTTCTATGACCTGAGCATGAACTCTATTAGAAAAGTAGCACCGAGGATGAGGGGCATGTTATTGTACTATCAGCCCTATTTTCTGGCTTGTTGGCATAGTAGGCGCTGCCCCCCTTTTAAAACTACCCAGATGGGTATAGAGACCCTCCTGCTGTCCACCCATGCACCTCTATCCCCTCCTCAACCAGATGATGTGCCCTCCCCTCACTGGCTGTCCCACTTTGAGAGCCAGACCATAGAGATGCACTGTTCATACTATAAAGATGAGACGTAGGGTCAAAATAACTTCAAAGTAGAGATCTTTCACGGCGTGCTTAGGAGTTAGACACTTCTTAGGCCGCTAGAGTCTAGATTGAGTGTTCATCCCTTGCTACCTACCCTGAAGTGCTGATGACTATATTTCTTGACGTGGGAAGTGTTTTTTGATGACTCAGCAGTATAAGATAAGTATGAAGTCTTTTCTTTGCCGCCAGTCCATCCATCTGTCCGGCAACTAGCTGGACACCACTGCATGAAGAGGCAGCTTGCAGGCTGGGTTCAAGGGGGAGTGGAGAGCGGTGGGCTGAGTGGTACGACGTCTGGGTTTGTACAATTAGATTGACGGGGAGGGGGGGCAATGACCTTGGCTCTACTCACTGAATGTACACAGGCCCCACTGTTGACCCTCCCTCCTAGTCCACCCCGAAACGTCCTCGAATGCACTGACCCTAGTTAGTGGTCAACAGCGCCAAGCACATCCCTCCATGTCACAGAGGAGATACCACTTCAGAAGCAGGGAGGAGGGACAGAGTTAGCTCTTCGCTGTATCTATCCCCTCAGTGTAAATGCATTCTGGCAACGCTAACCTCAGACTCTCCCCTTGCTTCCATCCCTCCACCCCCTGGTCCTGTGAAGGCTCTCCCCTTGCTTCCATCCCTCCACCCCCTGGTCCTGTGAAGGCTCTCCCCTTGCTTCCATCCCTCCACCCCCTGGTCCTGTGGGGGGCTCTTCCCCTCTGTAAATAAACACTAGTCCTGTCGATGGTATGAGCCAATTGTTTGTATAGTACGGACCACATCCAGAATTTTCAAACTAAAAGTCCTCTCTCCTCAAGGCGTGGCTTACTGGAATGTGTTGTATTTGTTTTTCAAGAAAATTAAGAAAACCACAATGGGAGAAAAAAAAATGTTCTTCAACAGTTTGTGTTGCAATGTAGTAACTAAGCACCATGAAGGCCAACTAACTAACTCTTCAGTGTAAATATAAAGAAAGTTGCTAATAACTTTAGACGATAAGTAAACAGAGTGACACACACGTAGACTAGTTAACTTGTGATATGTGTTGCGCATATTATTGTGTTCATTTTCTCTCTCTCTATTTTACTACCCTGTAAAAGAAACGAAACAAAAAAGATTATATTGAAAAAAAAATGTTTCTATCCTTCTGTACCTTTTTTTCTCTGTGCTTTATCTTGTGCATTTGCGCAAGAATGCCTCTCTGTCCATATGAGCAAATTATTATAAATATTATGTGTGTGTGTGTACGTCCGTCCGCTGCTGAATTAATCCTCTCTCGTGCTGTAATATCTTTCTTATGAAATGCTTAGACCTCCTACGCTCCTCCCGGTGTTTAGTCTCTTCATTTTTATGCTAATATTTATATTGCTGTTTTATTTTCTCTTGAACACTGACATTTCAAATAAAAGGCTCTGAAATCATTAAACGCTCATCCTTCCGTCTTTTCTAAACATCCGTCTTGGTTTGTTCGGTAACTAAAATACAATCACTTTATTTTTCCCAAGGGAACTTAAAGATGGGGTCTTTTGTTTTGTATAGAATCACAATACAAAAAGTCAACACAATTCACAGTGCAGAACGATACAGTATTCAAGACAAAACACAAAGTCCCTATGAATATAATTGGGTTCCTTGAGTGGTGCAGCAGTCTAAGGCACTGCATCTCAGTGCAAGAGATGTCACTACAGACCCTGGTTTGAGCCCGGGCTGTATCACAACCAACCGTGATCAGGAGTCCCATAGGGCGGCACACAATTGGCCCAGTGTCGTCCGTGTTAGGGGCGGGTTTGGGTGGGGTAAGCCGTCACTCTAAACATGAATTTCCAGATCTTAAATCGTAGCATAATCACGTATCATGACTATAGATGGGCCTAGCCAAGAAATTACAGTACATCAAATAAGTAAGAATTCCAGTCTTTTGTTTGCTAGGCGTTTTAAGTGGCAGTAGTTCTGCATGGGTTCACTGAGGGGTTGTAGTTTTGCTTCGTTTTAACTGAGGCCCACATCCACCAGGTTTCATCAGCACCACGCTCTCCCACAATCCTCTGCTCCCAGCAGACTCCGCTCCCTCCCACGCCCGTTTGAAGTATCTTCTGCGGTGTGAATACGGAGGGAAATGGGATGAGGGGAGGGTGAAAGAGACGATGTTTCCTCAGCAGAACTGCGTTATTCTCCTACAGCCTTCCAAGTGCATGTGGACACACATTATGCAATACATGTCTGTAGACTCATTTGGGGATTTAAATTAATCAAATTCCATAGGGCAATCTATGGAACTATGCAGAACAGTATACAGAAATGTGTGGGGCGAAGGTAAAATGTTGAGCTTTTAGGTACATTAGCCCAGTGCTATATAACCACTACACTTTTACACTAGGCTACACAATTCTTCGTAATTGTTGAACTACTTTAGTATCACAGTGATATAATTAAGCAATAAGGCACGAGGGGGTGGGGTATATGGACAATATACCACAGCTAAAGGCTGTTCTTAGATACAGCCCGTAGCCCTGTCCTTGAGCTGTTCTTGTCTATTGATGTTCTGTATTATGTTTCATGTTTTGTGTTGGACCCCAGGAGGAGTAGCTGCTGCTTTTGCAACAGCTAAAGGGGATCCTAATAAAATACCAAATACTGGAAATATAACACAAACCCGCGAGGGG
Organism: Oncorhynchus keta; assembly: GCF_023373465.1. Lineage (NCBI taxonomy): Eukaryota > Metazoa > Chordata > Actinopteri > Salmoniformes > Salmonidae > Oncorhynchus > Oncorhynchus keta. The sequence goes on along the minus strand of NC_068424.1, from coordinate 48,568,271 downwards.
CCTTACTGCGACTATAAACTGTTCACCAACGTATTTAGAGCAGCAACAATAACCGTTTTGTCAGCCAATCAGCATTCAAGGCTCGAACCACCCAGTTTATATTACAGAATCAGTCACACGATAGATAACACATCACGGCTTCTTCTTGACCAGCATCAGTGGGATCCTAGGGGCTTCAATCCGGACCGCAGAAGATCCGCGTTCTAGCAGGATGGACATTTCAAGGAGCTTGCGGATTCAGCAGACATGCAGTGTTCACCATTCCTTGGCCCATTTTGAATCTAGGCCTTTAGGCGACACCTCGCGGAACCCAATTGCGAAACACCTTGTGCTCATTATTCTGGTGGTGTAGACAGAGCTGGGGTGTGAATCAGAGGGACACGGCTGTTGTCCTGCGAGCGTGAGATTCAATTCCTCCGATGAGGGTTCAAATCCCGCTCGTCTTTATCTGTTATAGCCTGACGGGATTGTTTGAATATGATGAACAGGTAGGTGTCATCAGGGCACTAAGCAGGGCTCAGAGAGGTTAATGCATGTGGCCAGCACCAGTGTCATTATGGCAAACACAGATTCAAGTCCCATCGGTACTCGTCTGTTAGCCTGTAATATGACGAACAAGCCCCGCGAGATCAGAGATGTGGATCAGAGGCGTCAACCACGACAGGCTCTGTATCTGCAACATGGGTTTAAATCCCGCTCTTAAAGGAAAATTCCACCCAAAAACGGTGTTAAAGGGAAAACTCCACCCAAAAATCCTAACGGGGACGATCTCTGTATTTTGAAAGTTGCACAGCTTGAAAACTGGATTGCTGACACGCAAAAAAACGTTTTAGGCACTATGTCAACAATGGACTAGCGAAAGAAATGGGGGTGTTCCACAGTAGCTGCAGTAGTTTGAATCCATCTCTCGCCAGAATCTTCACTTGTAGACATACTGAGAAGCACATGCAACACCACTAGAGAAGCAATTACATTAAAAAAAGTAAAAACAAGAGGGAGATTGTAGTTCTACAGGTGCTTGAATTATGTGGTTGACTGCACTGCAAGTAGCTGAAGTTGCAACAAGATGACGAGAAATTGGGTGCACATTGACAGTCAGTTGAATGTCAAAACAGAGACACAGGAAACCTCTATTGTACGGCACAAGAATAAAACACCGGGCAGTACCAGCATTACATAAAGAAAGATAAGTCCTGTTTCCCTGTCCATCATAGCAGCAGGGCCTCTTTTCCTGGTTTGCGTTCTCTTTGCTCAACTCCAGAAAGTCGGGTTGCGGGCAGGCGTAGGTTTCAAGGCCTTATACAAGAGCTTACACGATAACAAAACATCCAGAAATATCCGGTGCACATCGCTAACCAAAACCAAGGGAGTGGGTCCCGACTCAGGGAGGAAGTGAATCAGGGGTCGAGTCCTTCCCCACGAGGGGAACTCATCCTTCTATTCTGATGATGACTTAGCTTGCCTGCGACAGTGGATGTACCTTTAAACCCAAAGTGACCATTTCGTTCCCTCATGCTACACCACTCCTGTGTGCTGTTGCCAAGGCAATGGTCACTCTAGTGTTCTGAAAGGGGGCCCCGGTTCTGTTGCTCAGCTTCTTCATTAAACCCTTCCAGTCGACATCATTAGCTCTGCCCCAATGAATTCTGGGTAAACTGGCAGAGAGAATGGGCTCTGGAAAACAAGCATATGCTGTTATTAGTCAGCCTTGGCACGGCACAGGACCATGTGCAGGAAACATGCTAGAACGTGCTCCCCACACACTCTCACAGACACGAACATGAGTCAATAGCATAGCACTTGATTGTAACCCAAGCCAAAATCTGTAAAAGTAGATGTCAGGGGTTAAATTGGTCATTCGGAGGAGGGGGAGCCATCCCTCTCTGTCAACCTGTCCCCCTTGCACACGTTTATACCTGGTGCTAACATGCATCCTTTTTCTTGATCTTTTCCATACTCTGATTGTGCCCACATTTTCAGACACATTGCATTAAAACATATCTCTTATTCGTCCACACTGAATGGGCCCTCCCTGTACGCAAATTCTTGAACAGATATTCTTTCAAAAATAATATGTATTTATTTTAAGACACATATTGATGGCACAAGTCAATGGTGCCCCCTGTCAATTATTTAATACGATGGGATGTAGATGATTTAAATGGAAGATGTGATCAAAATCAGACCACAATGCGTCTTTTAATCGTCTACACCTGCCCAAAAATGTGGGCACAATCAGACTGTGGACAAGATCAGAACAAAGGACGTATGTTAGGACCAGGTATAAAAAGGGCTCCTGATTCTCCCAGTGACAGGGATCGTGGCGGTCCTCGTGGTCCCCATGTGACACAGACTTCCTGTTTCCTGTGACTGTGCAACAGGAAGTGATGCATTGCCTTGGGTGGAACAGAACAGAAAGGGGGGGGGATTGTTATTTTATTACCCCCCTCATCTCCCTTCACGCATTCCCACCAATCAGACACAAAGACAAAAATGTATGTACACTTACAAGACACACGCACACATACACACAGAGAGATCAGGAATGTACAGCCGGGTCATCCATTGGGAAGAGCATTAGGGAAAACCCAGGCCTAGCCAGTCTCAGTAGCCTTGACAATAGGCTGTCTTTGTGTGGTAATAACGTTAGTCTGACATTCTGGGCACATGACATCCCACATCGTCATAACCTGAGTGACACACACCAGGCTCACACACACATTGCCATCCACATTGATGGAACAGTAGTGGAGAGGGTAGTAAGTTTTAAGTTCCTCGGCGTACACATCACAGACAAACTGAATTGGTCCACCCACACAGACAGCATCGTGAAGAAGGCGCAGCAGCAGCAGAAGAGGCGTAAGAGAGGAAGGGGAAGACAGAGGAGGAAATGAAGGCTCGGGAAACAGGGATCTGATTTTATGGGCAGCCGTCTGATCCATGTGAGGAAAGCAGGATGTGATGCGATATGTGTATGGCTGGACAGGAAATACATTTAAGCGCCTTTTTAAGCTCTTTACATTACAGCTCTGGCCCATCCAGGGGCCAGGAATCCCCCCTCTACCCAGCACCCTACTCAGCATCCGGGCAGCTGTCCCACGGACACAGGATGAAGAGCCACAGTGCTTTTATAGAGTAATATAGGCGAACACAAATAGAAATTACAGCTCTGGCGGGACACAGGATTTAATACCGGGAGAAAGTCTGTGTTGCGATATAAAGTCTAAGTTATGTCTATGTCTGGTAGAGGTGTATGTCTCCTCCAGAGCATCAACAGGTAACCCGAAGAGAAATGTAAGATGATGATATCTGTGTAATGATGACTGCAGCAGAGTTATTGGTTCATCTCCGCTCGGAGACACCAGCCAACATAACAGAACTGGCAGAGGGAGCGAGATTTATGAAGATTTAAGCAGAGGGGAATTGCAACATTTGTTTCTGGTGTTGGCCTCTGAACGAGGGATACAGGCGAGCAGATTAGTGTCAGACCATTCACACAGAGAAACACAACACTGTACATGGTCAAACTCACACACACCTCTAAACACACATATGGCTTTGCACTTACGCATATTTGGTCCTATAGAATACAGCACATACTGACACACGCGCAGAGGTTTGAACAAGTTTATGCATACAAGTGGTAACAAAATGTCCTTTTACTTCGCTCATGCAAAGTGACTCCGGTGACGTAAAGGACAAATGTCAGGAAGTGAATGTGACCTGTGATGGACTCAGGACATGGAGAAAGCCATTGAGTGAACGCGCTGGGACACAGTCACCGCGTTGCTAAGGCTAACCTCTCTGCTATAGAGAGGCACGGTACTGCTGTGGGTGCTAACTCAGCTAGAGCCGAGAGATGTACCCTAGCCCAAATAGCCCAGTGAAAGGCTAACACAATGCTCTCTTTCACTGCAGCAAACTCTCTTCTCTCGCCGTCGGAAAAGCCCTCTCCTTGTCTCCTCTGCCAAGAGTCCCTGTGCCTGTTTTCTCAGCTGGGAGGAAATCAGACCGAGAGAGAGGGAGAGAGAGAAAGAAGGAAGGAACTGAAGAGGGAGAGGAGGAGGAGGAAGAAAGGTATTCTCACTCCTCCATGAGGCTGTCCCAATTTAACCCCAACAAGAGCACAAGTCAAAGATCCAAGTTGTGAAACACATTCACTCAGCCGATTGCAGCGCTACACGAGGTAGCTGATGCGGAAACGGAAGGAACTCGATTATGAACTTGGTTATGAAAAGCTCCAAACCGTGAGTCTAAATGTCGTAGATCAGCACTGAACTAAATCAAATGGAGTAGAATAGCATTTGTTAATCATGATGAAAGAGAGACTCATTTGTGGGATCAAAGGCTTCCATCTGGTGCTGTGGTTTTGGGGAAATCGCCCCCCCCCACTCCCAATACCCTTCTAGTCTATGTATCCAATCTCACTCACCCCTTCCTTCCCTACCCCCCCAAATCCCACCTTCCCTACCCCCCCAAATCCCATTCCAATCCCCCTCCCCCTATTCCCAGTTTCTATCCCTGTTCAAGCTGCAAAACACATCATCAGCACTCCGCACAGCAGAAATCCATTTCCCCCAGCTCTGCCGTTGACATGGAAACGCTGCATTCCCCCCCTCTGACAGCGGAGGAAGAAGGGAGGGGGGGAAAGGAGCTGGAGAGTTAATGAGGAGGAGAGGAGATAAAAACAACAAAGGGAGCGATCTTCCCTGAAGGATTCGAGGAACAGGCCAAAGTCTCTGATTGCTGTTGTGTAGCTGTGTCTTTAGGAGACAGGGGAAATCCTCTATCAGAGAACACTGGTCCCTCATACACACACACCCCCACACGCACAAACACACCATTTTCTCACACACCACATTCCAGCCTCACACATTCGACCAGGTGTTGAACTGACTGCTGTGCGGGTGACCGTGTCTGTCTGCACGTGTCTGTGTGTGAATGGGGTTTGACGTTACTGTGTGTTCTACATGTATTCATAAAGCTAGAACGGGAGGGTGTTGACAAGTGGATAGAACTGGTGAATGTTTTTATGCATCCTAACGTCTTGTAATAATGTAATGGAGAAAATAAGTTTGTGTGTTACAGGCGGCTGGTGGCCACCTTAGTTGGCGAGGATGGGCTCATAGTAATGGCTGGAACGGAATCCGTGGAATGGTATCGAACACATCAAACACGTGGTATCCATGTGTTTAATATCATTCCATTCCAGCCATTATTACGAGCCGTCCTGCCGTCAGCAGCCTCCTGTGGTGTGTGTGTTTCTCACCCGATCGTCGGCCAGTGAATGCAGAGCGTGTTAGACACGCAGACTTTGACACGGAGGCATGTCGACATCGCAGCGCCATGGCGACAGAGGTTGCCGAGGAAATGGGGCAGGATAATAAGCGTTCAATATAAACCCCTTCTCTTTTACCCAAAACCAAACCTTCCCTGGACTGGAATGCATTCAGTGGAGAAACTATCCTAAACATTTATCTGACTTTCCTAAGCTACAGCCGTGGAACTAGACATCAGCAGTAGGCTCCATTTCCCCAGGCCTAACTACGACTACTAACTACATTTGCAAAAGTCCCTCTGTGAGTACAGTATGACGATGATAATAACTATAAAATAACCTTCATGATACAGGCTTGTAATAGCCTAAAGCCCTTTTAACGTCACTTAACGTGGCTTATAAAAGACAAGCTAACAACAGAGGTTATGGTTGACCAAATCAGATCCTTATCCTGCCACACCACCGAGTCCAGCCATCAGCCAGATCTTAGACAAACACAAACCCTGCCATCCCCAAAAGTGAATGATGGCTGAAGAGTCAAATTCAGTAGCCCCCCCCACACACACAACTCCTCTGATAATTCACTGCCTTGTGTGAAGTCTGTGTTCCTGCTTGCGTGTGTTTGAGAGAGAGAGAGAGAGAGAGAGAGAGAGAGAGAGAGAGAGAGAGAGAGAGAGAGAGAGAGAGAGAGAGAGAGAGAGAGTTGGTCTGAAACTACTTCTGAAGCCAAAAAGTAAAAGACAATTTTGTTACATACAGTTGAAGTCGGAAGTTTACATACACTTAGGTTGGAGTCATTAAAACTCGTTTTTCAACCACTCCACAAATTTCTTGTTAACAAACTAGCGTTTTGGCAAGTCGGTTAGGACATCTACTTTGTGCATGACACAAGTCATTTTTCCAACAATTCTTTACAGACAGATTATTTCACTGTATCACTATTCCAGTGGGTCAGAAGTTTACATGCACTAAGTTGACTGTGCCTGGACAGCTTGGAAAATTCCAGAAAATGTCATGGCTGTAGAAGCTTCTGATAAATGATGTCAATTAGCCTGAGTCAATTGGAATTGTACCAGTGCCTCTTTGCTTGACATCATTGGAAAATCAAAAGAAATCAGCCAAGACTGCAGAAAAATAATTGTAGACCTCCACGAGTCTGGTTTATCATTGGGAGCAATTTCCAAACGCCTGAAGGTACCACGTTCATCTGTACAAACAATAGTACGCAAGTATAAACACCATCATACCGCTCAGGAAGGAGTTGCGTTCTGTCTCCTAGAGATGAACGTACTTTGGTGCAAAAAGTGCAAATCAATCCCAGAACAGCAAAGGACATTGTGAAGATGCTGGAGAAAACAGGTACAAATGTATCTATATCCACAGTAAAATGAGTCCTATATCAACATAACCTGAAAGGCCGCTCAGCAAGGAAGAAGCCACTGCTCCAAAACCTCCGTAAAAAAGCCAGACTACGGTTTGCAACTGCACCTGGGGACAAAGATCGTACTTTTTGTGTCCTCTGGTCTGATGAAACAAAAATATAACTGTTTGGCCATAATGACCATCGTTATGATTGGGGGGAAAAGGGGGATGCTTGCAAGCTTGCAAGTCCCACAACTGCACCATCCCAACCTTGAAGCACGGGATTGGCAGCTTCATGTTGTGGGGGTGCTTTGCTTGCAGGAGGGACTGGTGCACTTCACAAAATAGATGGCATCATGATGAAGGGGAATTATGTGGATATACTGAAGCAGCATCTCAAGACACCAGTCAGGAAGTTAAAGCTTGGTCGCAAATGGGTCTTCCAAATGGACAATGACCCCAAGCATAATTCCATAGTTGTGGCAAAATGGATTAAGGACACCAACATCAAGGTATTGGAGTGGCCATCACAAAGCCATGACCTCAATCCTATAGAAAATTTGTGGGCAGAACTGAAAAAGCATGTGCGAGCAAAGAGGCCTACAAACCTGACTCAGTTACCCCAGCTCTGTCAGGAAGAATGGGCCAAAATTCACCCAACTTATTGTGGGAAGCTTGTGGAAGGCAACCCGAAACATTTGACCCAAGTTAAACAATTTAAAGGTAATGCTACCAAATATGAATTGATTGTAGTATGTGAACTTCTGACCCACTGGGAATGTGATGAAAGAAATAAATCACTCTACTATTATTCTGACATTTCACATTACATTTACATTTACATTTAAGTCATTTAGCAGACGCTCTTATCCAGAGCGACTTACAAATTGGTGCATACACCTTATGACATAAAATAAAGTGGTGATCCTAACTGACCTAAGACAGGGAATCCTTACTAGGATTAAATGCCAGGAATTGTGAAAAACTGAGTTTAAATGTATTTGGCCACCCAAATACAGAGGCCTTTGAAGCCCCAATGGCTTATCCCTGTCCAGAGGTTCATTACAATACAGTACCCCATGGATATGAAGAATAACACTGCAAGGAATAAGTACAAAAAAAAGCTCCTCAAGGACAATCCAGAGACACTATTTGCAGACTGCTACAAAGAGGTGAACATCAGCAACTTAATTTTCCACGCAGACCATCCCCTGGCATAGCACAGTGCTATAAGAGCACACTACCCCTATGTCAAGAGAGAGGGTATTGGCCCAGAGTGGAAACTCAGAATGCTAGACATTGAGGTAATTGAAACAACCTCTGTCAACGTGTACAAGTCTGGGACAGTAATGGTGCAGGGCCTCCTCAAGCAGTTCCAGCAGGACTTTTACAGGATCAAAGAGAGAGCACAGCAGGAAAAGCTCTCTCTCTGTGACGACTCTCCCACCCCCTTAGTGAGTCTGATCACACCTCTTCAAACTGTCCTGCAGACGAGGATAATCACCAGAGATTGTGCTCCTCATTGACTCAAACAGCAATGGTCCCCCAGCCACATCATAATGAGCACAAATGACCCGAGGGCCCAGCAGGAAATGGTGACAACAGCACTCAAGGGAGTGATTGAAAAAGCTTCTTCCACTTTCCCCAACACACAAGTGGTTATCTTCACCCTGCTACCACAAAAATACTTTCACCCTGCACCATACAGCGGGTTAATGCAGCATTTCCCGACACTGTGCCTCAAAACCAAATGTATACCTGGCCCACCACTCCACCCTGGACTTGAACAGCCTTTACGACCAGGTCCACCTCTACAAGGCAGCAATCCCATCTTTTGCCAGGACCCTGAAGGACGTCACCCTCAACCATAGCCCCAGCACCTCATACAGGAGCAACAGAGCAACGGACACCCCACTCAGACACCCTCCCAGACCTGCAAGACCCACTCCCGAAGGACCTGCACAGACAAAACCCATGCCAAGAGGACCTACACCCAGGCCACAGCATCACCAGCCACACCCCAAACAGCTAATACCACACCAAGCAAACCCTGGCCACACCCTATGTAGACCCCCCATATCAGACCTATGCCCGTTCTGCCCACCCCATGTTCCCCGCTCCTGCGGCAAGGACCTTGACTTGACTGCAGGACATATGCCGAGGCCGTGTGCAGAGCATCCGGCCCAACCACCACTATTACACCGCCCAAGCCCCATCCTGTGACCTAAGAGGCATGTATGAGATGCTCAACATGCTCTGCTCACGTCACTAAGATGGTCTGGGCCTAAACCACACAAAAACAACACTAGACCGTGTGGAACACAATGCTTTTACTTTCTCATCCTGGAATATACAAGGTTTGAAGTCATCTGCCTTTGGCATAAAGAGCAGGAATCCAGACTTCATCAAAGAAATTGGAAATACAGACATTGTCATCCTACAAGAAACATGGTATAAAGGAGATGGACCCACTGGTTGCCCTCGAGGTTACAGAGAGCTGGGAGTTCCATACAGCAAACTACCAGATGTGAAACAGGGAAGAGACTCAGTGGGAATGCTAATTTGGTATAGAGCAGACCTAGCCCACTCTATTAAATTAGTCATAACAGAAACATTTTACATTTGGCTATTACTGAATAAGGAAATTGTCAACAGAGAAAAATATTCTTGTGTGCTACCTAAATCCTCCCAACAGAATCCCCATACGTTAACAATGTCAGCTTATACATCAATTAAAACAGAATATCATCAATTTCCAGGCTCAGGGACATGTACTTGTCAGTGGCGACCGAAATGCCAGAACTGGACAAGAAACACACCATCAGCACACACTATCAACACCTATCAAGTGTTGACAGCATTCCCTCCCCCATATGCCCTCTAGACAACTACAACAACATAACAGGGTCATATTTCCTGCAGCTCAGTCGGACTGCTGGGTATGTACAAAGTCAATGGTAGGCTTGTAGGGAACTTATGGTAGGTACACCTATAGGTCATCTGTTGGCTGTAGTACTGTAGACTACTTTATCACTGCCCTCAACCCAGTCACTGAGAGCGTTCAGTCAGTACACTGACATCCCTGTCAGACCACAGCAAATTCACACGCTACTTGAACAGAGCTATGCGCAATCTTGAAGCGCCAAAGGAACTGACTAATATTAATAAATACTATAGATGGAAGGAAAATAGTGAGGAAATCTACCAAAAAAACAATTAGTCAACAGCAAATTCAATTCCTTCTAAGACAATTACCCAGACAAAAGGGTTTCACTGTAATAGTGAAGGTGTAAACTTGGCAGTAGAAAACCGAAACAGTACATTTGACCACTCAGCTTCCCTATCAAATCTAAAAATTCCAAGTAGACAACCTAACAAAATGAATAACAATGACAAATGGTTTGATGAAGAATGCAAAAACCTATGAAAGAAATTGAGAAACCTATCCAACCAAAAACAGAGACCCAGAAAACCTGAGCCTGAGCCCATGCCTTCACTATGGTGAATCACTGAGCCTACGCCTTCACTATGGTGAATCACTGAGCCTACGCCTTCACTATGGTGAATCACTGAGCCTATGCCTTCACTATGGTGAATCACTGAGCCTATGCCTTCACTATGGTGAATCACTGAGCCTATGCCTTCACTATGGTGAATCACTGAGCCTATGCCTTCACTATGGTGAATCACTGAGCCTATGCCTTCACTATGGTGAATCACTGAGCCTATGCCTTCACTATGGTGAATCACTGAGCCTATGCCTTCACGATGGTGAATCACTGAGTCTACGCCTTCACTATGGTGAATCACTAAAACAATACAGAAATGCACTACGGAAACAGAAAGAACAGCACGTCTCAAATCAGCTCAATGTAATTGAAGAATCAATGGAATCGAACCATTTCTGGGAAAATTTGAAAACTCTAAACAAAAACACAAAAGAGTTATCTATCCAAAACGCAGATGAATAAACCACTTCGTAACAAAGAACAAACAGCAAAAACATATCCCTGATCAAATACAAGTCTTAGAATCAACTATTAAAGACTACCAGGACCCACTAGATTCTCCAATTACATTGAATGACCGACAGGACAAAATTACAAACACTCCAACCCAAAAAGGCCTGTGGGGTTTGTTACGTTCCCCAGTTTCTGTGTTGTCGTGGGTTTGTATGTGTGTGTATTTCAGGAAATGGAATCCTGGATTCCTCAAGCAGCCGATTGGTCGGCCCCATCGATGATCGGAGCTCTGACCCTCCCTCTCGTCAGGGGAAACAGCTGTCTTCAATTACCAACTCCTTCTCCAGCTGGATAAAAGCCAATGTTCCTTTGTCAGGAGGAGAGAGCTTCTTTGATGTCCTGTGTTGGTTTTTAGTCAGTGAAAGTTTTGTTGAAAGTGTTTTGTAGCCGCTACTGCTGAGGTATGTGCATATGCCAACAGGAATTAGTGTTTATTGAAATTGTTCACTTAAAGTATTCGTAATTATTCTGTTTAACTTTCCCCACAATACCGTGTTAGGAATAATACATTCCCTGAATATTCAAGGAACAGCAGTACCTCGATCTTCTGCACAGATTCTGTCAGACCTGGGCCCTGACAGTAAATCTCAGTAAGACAAAAGTAATGGTGTTCCAAACGAGGTCCAGTTGCCAGGACCACAAATACAAATTCGATCTAGACAGCGTTGCCCGAGAGAGAGTCTGTTTCCTCTCCAGCCATGAGAAGTACTGACTGCCTGCCGAGAGGATTAATTAGAAAATGCTACAAGATCTTCCAAGAAATGAAAAAAAGAGAAGAAAAAAAAAACCCAGCTCATCACAGCTCCATTGCCCTAGTTTACTGGTCTCAAAGCTCTTTCTCGCTCTCCAACCCCTCCTCCTCCCCTGTTCCCCATCCATCTTTCCCTCTGTGACTCCTCTCATCCCTCTTCACTTCCTGCTCTGGCAATTTGGGTGCCTCTTTATCCATATCCCCCTCTCATCCTCCTACATCCATCCTCCTAACAATCACTTTCTCCATCTCTTCTCTCTCGCCCAGATGAAATATTTTTAGCTATGTGAATTCTTTTTTTCAACCTTCCTGTTCTCTTTCCATCTGATCTTCCTCCCCTCTTACCTATTTTCCCAGATGAAATGACAGGTTTGTGAATCGGCGTTTTGCTGGCGAGTGCCGTGTGTCGGTGTAAATCAAGCTCAATAATTCATGTGCCTGCTGGGTGCCGCCGAGCGACAGATGATGTTGTTTCTCCGATTGAGGCCACAGCCTTAGTTTCCATGGTAACCCCACCATTTCCCCAAGACTCTGTGTATGGTTGTGACTAGCTACCATAGCGATATCATGTATGGGCAGGTGAAACCAAAGAGACCATAACAGAGTCACTCAGACGTGGCCAGGACCTGCTGTATGCACAGACTCTGCTTTAGTTAACAGAGAGAGAGAGAGAGAGAGAGAGAGAAAGAGGACAAGGCAAAAAGCTAGGAGAGGATGGATTGAGAGCGGTAGAATAAGTATGAAAAGACAGCAGATGGAGAGGGATAGAGAAAGCGAGAGGTCCATATTCCTCTTGCCCTCCCACCCTGCCTTCTCCGTCCCATGGTCTCCACTCCTGTGGCTGGGCTTTGTCCTATCCCTCTCCCTCTCCAAAAGACCAGGCCTGCAGAGGGACTGTAAGCTGCTTACTGTAAGACAGCTGCAGAATGGGCTTTAATACAGCATTATACCTGCTGCCCTATTAACACGGTCTCATCCTTCATTTCACTGCTCCTTACCATCTGCCTTGTCTCCATTATACTGGCCCCGTTGCCATCGCTTCCCCCTTTCCTTCCTCTCTATGTCCTGGACTAGAAAACCTCTCTCCCATAAAAGTCCTATAAATAATTGATTGTATATGCAATATAAGGATCTGTCTCAATGTTCATCCCTCCATATATGGTCCTCCTAGCTCAACTACCTGTCTGTCTTTTTTTATTTTCTAGTCTTTAATACACTTCTGTTCTGGAACTTTTCTCTCTGCCTAGAATTAGAGGATGTCTTTGTCTCTCTCTCGTAGCCCTGTTTGCTTTCTGTCTGGTCCCAGTGCGACCTTGTGGCCAGGCCACTGACCGTTTTCACTGTCCTATCCGTCTTGTCTCGGTACAGCCTTTGAAAGGTCATGGCTGACCACATGGCGTTTCACTGGGCCAGAGAGCTGTTCTATCTGCTTGCTCTCTGTTTCCTCCATTATACATGATGCCCTCTGACTGCTCCACTTCATACACAGGGAGACGGAGAGAGAGGATGGAAAACAGTAGGAGAGAGGGAGGGAGAGACATATTGGAAAGGAAGGAACCTGAGAAAGGTGGAAGAGGAAGAAAACAGAGAGCGACAAGATTGAAACAGAAAGAGAGAGATGGGGAGAAGAGGAAGACAGCGGGAAGGAAAAAAGGTGGGAAAAGGGGTGTGGCTGATGTTCAGTAGAGAAAGAGAGGCAACGGTAACCATGGTTACTGAGCCAAAGTGGTGATGTCATCCCCTGTGAATAGGTCCATCACAGGCCGGGTGTATTTTAGGGTTTGCGGTGTGAACGTGTCTGTGCACTCAGCCCTTCATTTGGGAGTCTAATACACCAGAGAAAATATACAATTACTCCCTCGTTCTTACTCTTTAAACCTAGCACATTCAAATTCACAGCTAAGAGTCCTCCATTTCCCTTTTGCTAGTTAATAACAAAAATAGTGCAACCTCTCCTTCTCTTCATCTGCTCCCCTTTCTCCTCTCCCTTTTGCCTTTCTTTCATTCCTCTCTCAGCAGCTCTGAGTGGACTTCTCCCTTTAAAGTCTACTGCCAGAATGTTCAAATGAAACGTGAACAGGGACTCACCAGCCAGGCTGCCACAGAGTGTTCATTTACACAAAGAACAAGGAGAATAATTAACACCGAGCAGGAAAAAAATGAAACCCATCTTAAAGAATATTCTACGTGTGAATGGGTAGATGAAGTAAGGAGGCTTTTCTTGAGGCTGACATCTATATGGAAGCGGGTGCCATTTCAGATGCAGCCGAGGACTTCCTTCAGCCTATGAATGAAGCCAATGTCTCTGTGAGTTAATCCCACTTCAGTTTAACCCCTAAATGTCACACTGGATGTATTTATGGCCCTCATATCCCCTTCTAAACCCGAACCAATCTCACAATAATTGTTATGCCCCACATACTCTCACACACAAGACCCTATATTGACTACACACACGCGTGCAAACGCACACACTAGAGGAATTCATTACCCCCAGTCAAAATCACTCTGCTGCAGTCGCAGCTGATGTGGGTCAATCGACTGGTGACTCCCTCACCTTCATCAATATAGAGTTACAGAGGGCAGGAGGGAAGGTCACACACGCAAACATACACTCACACGACAGATCAGGGATTATGGGAGAAATGGGTCAGGGGTTCAGAGTCGTATGACACATAGATACCACACATAGATACCACTGGACTTATCAAATGCATCATGTGTAGCACGACCACTATAACACCGCCAACATCAGTAGCGCTACCACTATAACACCGCTAACATCATCAGTAGCACTACCACTATAACACCTCTAACATCATCAGTAGCACTACCATTATAACATCACTATCATCAGTAACAATACCACTATAACACCACTAACATCATCAGAAGCACTACCACTATAACATCACTATCATCATCAGTTGCACTACCATTAACACAACAAACATCATCAGTAACAATACCACTATAACACCACTAACATCATCAGAAGCACTACCACTATAACATCACTATCATCATCAGTTGCACTACCATTAACACAACAAACATCATCAGTAACAATACCACTATAACACCACTAACATCATCAGAAGCACTACCACTATAACACCACTATATCATCAGTAACACTACCAACATCATCAGAAGCACTACCACTATAAAACCTCTAACATCATCAGAAGCACTACCACTATAACACCTCTAACACCATCAGAAGCACTACCACTATAACACCTCTAACACCATCAGAAGCACTACCACTATAACACCTCTAACATCATCAGAAACACTACCACTATAACACCTCTAACATCATCAGAAACACTACCACTATAACACCACTATATCATCAGTAGCACTACCACTATAACACCACTATATCATCAGTAGCACTAATACTATAATGCCGCTAACATCATCAGAAGCACTACCACTATAACACAGCTAACATCATCAGTAACACTACCACTATAACACCACTAACATCATCAGTAACACTACCACTATAACACCACTAACATCATCAGTAACACTACCACTATAACACCACTAACATCATCAGTAGCACTACCCCATAACACCACTATATCATCAGTAGCACTAATAATATAACACCGCTAACATCATCAGTAGCACTACCACTATAACACCACTATATCATCAGTAGCACTAATAATATAACACCGCTAACATCATCAGAAGCACTACCACTATAACACAGCTAACATCATCAGTAGCACTACCACTATAACACCACTAACATCATCAGAAGCACTACCACTATAACACCACTAACATCATCAGAAGCACTACCATTATACCACTAACATCATCAGAAGCACTACCACTATAACACCACTAACATCATCAGAAGCACTACCACTATAACACTAACATCATCAGAAGCACTACCACTACAACACCACTCATAACTACCACTATAACACCACTAACATCATCAGAAGCACTACCACTATAACACCTCTAACATCATCAGAAGCACTACCACTATAACACCACTAACATCATCAGCAGCACTACCACTATAACACCACTAACATCATCAGCAGCACTACCACTATAACACCACTAACATCATCAGAAGCACTACCACTATAACACCACTAACATCATCAGAAGCACTACCACTATAACACCACTAACATCATCAGCAGCACTACCACTATAACACCGCAACATCATCAGTAGCACTACCACTATAACACCACTAACATCATCAATAGCACTACCACTATAACATCATCAATAGCACTACCACTATAACACCACTAACATCAGCAGCATTACCACTATAACACCACTAACATCATCAGCAGCACTACCACTATAGCACCACTAACATCATCAGCAGCACTACCACTATAACACCGCAACATCATCAGTAGCACTACCACTATAACACCACTAACATCATCAATAGCACTACCACTATAACATCATCAATAGCACTACCATTAACACCACTAACATCAGCAGCATTACCACTATAACACCACTAACATCATCAGCAGCATTACCACTATAACATCATATAGCACTACCACTATAACACCACTAACATCATCAGCACTACCAGCACTCAGAAGCACTACCACTACATCATCAGTAGCACTACCACTATAACATAACATCATCAGTAGCACTACCACTATAACACCACTAACATCATCAGCAGCACTACCACTATAACACCACTAACATCATCAGCAGCACTACCACTATAACACCTCTAACATCATCAGAAGCACTACCACTATAACAGCTAACATCATCAGCAGCACTACCACTATAACACCACTAACATCATCAGCACTACCACTATACCACTATCATCATAACATCATAACATCATCAGCACTACCACTATAACTACTAACATCATCAGTAGCACTACCACTATAACACCACTAACATCATCAGCAGCACTACCACTATAACACCACTAACATCATCAAAGCACTACCACTATCATCAGTAACACTACCACTATAACACCACTATCATCATCAGTAGCACTACCACTATAACACACTAACATCATCAGTAAGCACTAACATCATCATCAGTAGCACTACCACTATAACATCATCAGAAGCACTACCACTATAACACCCTAACATCATAGCACACCACTAACATCATCAGAAGCACTACCACTATAACACCACTAACATCATCAGAAGCACTACCACTATAACACCACTATCATCATCAGTAGCACTACCACTATAACACCACTAACATCATCAGTAGCACTACCACTATAACACCACTATCATCATCAGAAGCACACTACCACTATAACACCACTACCACATCATCAGCACTAGCACTATACCACATCATCAGAAGCACTACCACTAACATCATCAGCACTACCACTATAACATCATCAATAGCACTACCTAACATCATCAACGTCACTGGCAGCACTACCATTAACACCACTAACATCATCAGCAGCATTACCACTATAACACCTCTAACATCATCAGAAGCACTACCATTATAACACCACACATCATCAGTAGCACTACCACTATAACACCACTAACATCATCAGCACTACCACTATAACACTACATCATCAGTAGCACTACCATAACACCACTAACATCATCAGCAGCACTACCACATAACACCACTAACATCATCATCATCAGCACTACCACTATAACACCACTAACATCTCATAGCACTACCACTATAACATCATCAGCAGCACTACCACTATAACACCACTAACATCATCAGCACTACCATATAACACCACTAACATCATCAGAAGCACTACCACTACCACTATAACAGTACCACTACCACTATAACACCGCTAACATCATCAGCACTACCATTATAACACCACTACATCATCAGTAGCACTACCACTATAATCATCAGCACTAGCACTACCATTATAACACCACTAACATCATCAGAAGCACTACCACTATAACACCACTAACATCATCAGAAGCACTACCACTATAACACCACTAACATCATCAGCACTACCACTATAAGCACATCATCAGTAACACTACCACTATAACACCACTAACATCATCATAGCACTACCACTATAACACCTATAACACCTCTCCCTAACATCATCAGAAGCACTACCACTATAACACCACTAACATCATCAGAAGCACTACCACTATAACACAGAAGCACTAACATCATCAGAAGCACTACCACTATAACACCACTAACATCATCAGTAGCACTACCACTATAACATAAACACCACTAACATCATCAGTAGCACTACCACTATAACACTACATCATCAGAAGCACTACCACTATAACATCTAACATCATCAGAAGCACTACCACTATACCATCATCAGAAGCACTACCACTATAACACCTCTAACATCATCAGCACTACCACTATAACACCCTAACACCTCTAACATCATCAGAAGCACTACCACTATAACACCACTAACATCATAGCACTACCACTATAATCACAGCAGCACTAACATCATCAGCAGCACTACCACTATAACACCACTAACATCATCAGAAGCACTACCACTATAACACCACTACATCATCAGCAGCACTACCACTATAACACCTCTAACATCATCAGAAGCACTACCACTATAACACCCACTAACATCATCAGTAGCACTACCACTATAACACCACTAACATCATCAGCAGCACTACCATATATAACATCATCAGAAGCACTACCACATAACATCATCAGCAGCACTACCACTATAACACCTCTAACATCATCAGAAGCACTACCACTATACTAATCATCAGCAGCACTACCACTATAACATAACATCATCAGCAGCACTACCACTATAACACCACTAACATCATCAGAAGCACTACCACTATAACACCTCTAACATCATCAGAAGCACTATCACTATAACATCAGTAGCACTACACATCATAGCACTACCCTATAACACTAACATCATCAGCACTACCACTATAACACCTCTAACATCATCAGAAGCACTACCACTATAACACCACATCATCAGAAGCAGAAGCACTATCATAACATCACTAACATCATCAGTAGCACTACCACTATAACATCAGTAGCACTACCACTATAACACCACTAACATCATCAGCAGCACTACCACTATAACACCTCTAACATCATCAGAAGCACTACCACTATAACACTGCACATCATCAGAAGCACTACCACTATAACACCACTAACATCATCAGCACTACCACTATAACACCTCTAACATCATCAGAAGCACTACCACTATAACACCTACTAACATCATCAATAGCACTACCACTATAACATCTAACATCATCAGAAGCACTACCACTATAACACTAACATCATCAGAAGCACTATCACTATAACACCACTAACATCATATAACATCATCAATAGCACTACCACTATAACACTGCTAACATCATCAGCAGCACTACCACTATAACACCTCTAACATCATCAGAAGCACTACCACTATAACATCTCTCACATCATCAGTAGCACTACCACTATAACACCACTAACATCATCAGAAGCACTATCACTATAACACTGCTAACATCATCAGAAGCACTACCACTATAACATCAGTAGCACTACCACTATAACACCACTAACATCATCAGAAGCACTACCACTATAACACCACTAACATCATCAGAAGCACTACCACTATAACACCACTAACATCATCAATAGCACTACCACTATAACATCATCAATAGCACTACCACTATAACACCACTAACATCATCAGCAGCACTACCACTATAACACCTCTAACATCATCAGAAGCACTACCACTATAACACCACTAACATCAGCAGCACTACCACTATAACATCATCATCAGCAGCACTACCACTATAACACCTCTAACATCATCAGAAGCACTACCATTATAACACCACTATCATCATCAGTAGCACTACCACTATAACACCTCTAACATCATCAGTAGCACTACCACTATAACACCACTAACATCATCAGAAGCACTACCACTATAACACCACTAACATCATCAGAAGCACTACCACTATAACATCATCAGTAGCACTACCACTATAACACCACTAACATCATCAGTAGCACTACCACTATAACACCACTAACATCATCAGAAGCACTACCACTATAACACAGCTAACATCATCAGTAACACTACCACTATAACACCACTATCATCATCAGTGGCACTACCACTATAACACAGCTAACATCATCAGTAACACTACCACTATAACACCACTATATCATCAGTAGCACTACCACACTAACACCATTAACATCATCAGAAGCACTACCACTATAACACCACTAACATCATCAGAAGCACTACCACTAACACCACTAACATCATCAGAAGCACTACCACTATAACACCACTATATCATCAGTAGCACTACCACGAAAACACCGCTAACATCATCAGTAGCACTACCACTATAACACCTCGAACATCATCAGAAGCACTACCACTATAACACCACTAACATCATCAGAAGCACTACCATTATAACACCACTAACATCATCAGAAGCACTACCATTATAACACCACTAACATCATCAGAAGCACTACCACTATAACACCACTAACATCATCAGAAGCACTACCACTATAACACCACTAACATCATCAGAAGCACTACCATTATAACACCACTAACATCATCAGAAGCACTACCATTATAACACCACTAACATCATCAGAAGCACTACCACTATAACACCACTAACATCATCAGAAGCACTACCATTATAACACCACTAACATCATCAGAAGCACTACCATTATAACACCACTAACATCATCAGAAGCACTACCACTATAACACCACTAACATCATCAGAAGCACTACCACTATAACACCACTAACATCATCAGAAGCACTACCACTATAACACCACTAACATCATCAGAAGCACTACCATTATAACACCACTAACATCATCAGAAGCACTATCACTATAACACTGCTTACATCATCAGAAGCACTACCACTATAACATCATCAATAGCACTACCACTATAACACCACTAACATCATCAGCAGCACTACCACTATAACACCTCTAACATCATCAGAAGCACTACCACTATAACATCAAGCACTACCACTATAACACCTCTAACATCATCAGCAGCACTACCACTATAACACCACTAACATCATCAGCAGCACTACCACTATAACACCACTAACATCATCAGCAGCACTACCACTATAACACCTCTAACATCATCAGAAGCACTACCACTATAACACCACTAACATCATCAGCAGCACTACCACTATAACACCACTAACATCATCAGAAGCACTATCACTATAACACTGCTTACATCATCAGAAGCACTACCACTATAACATCAGTAGCACTACCACTATAACACCTCTAACATCATCAGCAGCACTACCACTATAACACCTCTAACATCATCAGAAGCACTATCACTATAACACCACTAACATCATCAGAAGCACTACCACTATAACACCGCTAACATCATCAGAAGCACTACCACTATAACACTGCTTACATCATCAGAAGCACTACCACTATAACACCTCTAACATCATCAGCAGCACTACCACTATAACATCAGTAGCACTACCACTATAACACCACTAACATCATCAGAAGCACTATCACTATAACACATCAGCTTACATCATCAGAAGCACTACCACTATAACACCTCTAACATCATCAGCAGCACTACCACTATAACACCTCTAACATCATCAGCACTACCACTATAACACTGCTTACATCATCAGAAGCACTATCACTATAACACCACTAACATCATCAGAAGCACTACCACTATAACACTGCTTACATCATCAGAAGCACTACCACTATAACACCACTAACATCATCAGCAGCACTACCACTATAACACCTCTAACATCATCAGCAGCACTACCACTATAACACCTCTAACATCATCAGAAGCACTATCACTATAACACTGCTTACATCATCAGAAGCACTACCACTATAACACTAACATCATCAGAAGCACTACCACTATAACACCGCTTACATCATCAGAAGCACTACCACTATAACACCTCTAACATCATCAGAAGCACTATCACTATAACACTGCTTACATCATCAGCAGCACTACCACTATAACACCACTAACATCATCAGAAGCACTACCACTATAACACTGCTTACATCATCAGAAGCACTACCACTATAACACCTCTAACATCATCAGAAGCACTATCACTATAACACTGCTTACATCATCAGAAGCACTACCACTATAACACCTCTAACATCATCAGAAGCACTATCACTATAACACTGCTTACATCATCAGAAGCACTACCACTATAACACCTCTAACATCATCAGAAGCACTACCACTATAACATCAGTAGCACTACCACTATAACACCTCTAACATCATCAGTAGCACTACCACTATAACATCAGTAGCACTACCACTATAACATCAGTAGCACTACCACTATAACATCAGTAGCACTACCACTATAACACCACTAACATCATCAGCAGCACTACCACTATAACACCACTAACATCATCAGCAGCACTACCACTATAACACCAACATCATCAGTAGCACTACCACTATAACATCATCAATAGCACTACCACTATAACATCATCAGTAGCACTACCACTATAACATCATCAGCAGCACTACCATTATAACACCACTAACATCATCAGAAGCACTACCACTATAACACCGCAACATCATCAGCAGCACTACCATTATAACACCACTAACATCATCAGAAGCACTATCACTATAACACTGCTTACATCATCAGAAGCACTACCACTATAACACCACTAACATCATCAGCAGCACTACCACTATAACACCGCAACATCATCAGTAGCACTACCACTATAACATCATCAATAGCACTACCACTATAACATCATCAGTAGCACTACCACTATAACACCGCAACATCATCAGTAGCACTACCACTATAACACCACTAACATCATCATCAATAGCAATACCACAATAACATCATCAATAGCACTACCATTAACACCACTAACATCAGCAGCATTATCACTATAACACCACTAACATCATCAGCAGCACTACCACTATAACACCACTAACATCATCAGTACCACTACCACTATAACACCACTATCATCATCAGTACCACTACCACTATAACACCACTATCATCATCAGTACCACTACCACTATAACACCACTATCATCATCAGAAGCACTACCATTAACATCATCAGTACCACTACATCACCACTAACATCATCAGTAGCACTACCACTATAACACCACTAACATCATCAGCAGCACTACCACTATAACACCGCTAACATCATCAGTAGCACTACCACTATAACACCGCTAACATCATCAGTAGCACTACCACTATAACACCACTAACATCATCAGCAGCACTACCATTAACACCACTAACATCATCAGAAGCATTACCACTATAACACCACTAACATCATCAGAAGCACTACCACTATAACACCACTAACATCATCAGTCGCACTACCACTATATCATCAGCAGCATTACCACTATAACACCATCAGAAGCACTACCATTATAACACCACTATCATCATCAGTAGCACTACCACTATAACACCCCTAACATCATCAATAGCACTACCACTATAACATCATCAATAGCACTACCATTAACACCACTAACATCATCAGCATTACCACTATAACACCACTATCATCATCAGAAGAACTACCATTAACATCATCAGTACCACTACCACTATAACACCGCAACATCATCAGTACCACTACCACTATATCATCAGTAGCACTACCACTATAACACCACTATCATCATCAGAAGCACTACCACTATAACAACGCAACATCATCAGTAGCACTACCACTATAACACCACGAATATCATCAGAAGCACTACCACTATAACACCGCAACATCATCAGTAGCACTACCACTATAACACCACTAATATCATCAGTAGCACTACCAATATAACACCACTAACATAATCAGTAGTTCTACTACTATAACATCATCAATAGTACTACGGATAGCTCTATCACTTATAACATCTAACGCTTATGCTACTACTTCTACTACCATCACTACTATTGATCCCCCATATCCTTGACCCTTGGTATAATGAGTGTGTGGGATTTACTGCATTGTGTGTGAGTTACAGCGCTGAATGTGCCTGTGTGACCTTTGGGTCTTATTGCTATTCTAATGGCATCCTTCCTCAGCTCAGCCTGCTGTAGAGAAAGAGAGAGATCTTTCCCCTGCTAATAGCAGAAATAAACACTGACATCTCTGTGCACAGAACTGATCCTGTGGGATGAGCTGTGGCATTAGGATTAGGATGAATGCTCAAATCTAAATGTGTTTCTACATTTGAGAAGTGAAACAGATTTAGTTGGAGGGATGGTGGAGTGTTGAGGATGGGCTATTCCAATCTAAAGCAGCAGAGGAGTCAGACAAAAGCAGTGGGATGTGGATTTGATCCTCAAACAGATCTACTCATGAAAATAACTTCCTAGCTTTTAGGTTCATGCATTGTCACCCCATATCTTTTTTCATCAATATATCTTTTTTTTATTCTGATTTTTCAGGGGGTGCTGGAGCAGCCTCAGGACCACTACTTCCACAGCTATGGATCACATGTTTTATAAAAGCAGGGGTGTAAAGTACTTAAAAGTATTTGGGTTGCCACAGGGTTCAATCCTCGGGCCGACTCTTTTCTCTGTATATATCAATGATGCTGCTCTTGCTGCGGGCGATTCCCTGATCCACCTCTACGCAGATGACACAATTCTATATACTTCCGGCCTGTCCTTGGACACTGTGCTGTCTAACCTCCAAACGAGCTTCAATGCCACACAACACTCCTTCCGTGGCCTCCAACTGGTCTTAAATGCTAATAAAACCAAATGCATGCTTTTCAACCGTTCGCTGCCTGCACCCGCACGCCTGACCAGCATCACCACCCTGGATGGTTCCGACCTTGAATATGTGGACATCTATAAGTACCTAGGTGTCTGGCTAGACTGTAAACTCTCCTTCCAGACTCATATCAAACATCTCTAATCGAAAATCAAATCAAGAGTCGGCTTTCTATTCCGCAACAAAGCCTCCTTCACTCACGCCGCCAAACTTACCCTAGTAAAACTGACTATCCTACCGATCCTCGACTTCGGCGATGTCATCTACAAAATTGCTTCCAACACTCTACTCAGCAAACTGGATGCAGTTCATCACAGTGCCATCCGTTTTGTCACTAAAGCACCTTATACCACCCACCACTGCGACTTGTATGCTCTAGTCGGCTGGCCCTCGCTACATATTCGTCGCCAGACCCACTGGCTCCAGGTCATCTACAAGTCCGTGCTAGGTAAAGCTCCGCCTTATCTCAGTTCACTGGTCACGATGGCAACACCCATCCGTAGCACGCGCTCCAGCAGGTGTATCATCCCTAAAGCCAACACCTCATTTGGCCGCCTTTCGTTCCAGTTCTCTGCTGCCTGTGACTGGAACGAATTGCAAAAATCGCTGAAGTTGGAGACTTTTATCTCCCTCACCAACTTCAAACATCTGCTATCTGAGCAGCTAACCGATCGCTGCAGCTGTACATAGTCTATCGGTAAATAGCCCACCCATTTTTACCTACCTCATCCCCATACTGTTTTTATTTATTTACTTTTCTGCTCTTTTGCGCACCAATATCTCTACCTGTACATGACCATCTGATCATTTATCACTCCAGTGTTAATCTGCAAATTTGTAATTATTCGCCTACCTCCTCATGCCTTTTGCACACATTGTATATAGACTCCCCCTTTTTTCTTTTTTTCCCCCCACTGTGTTATTGCCTTGTTAACTGTTTACTCCATGTGTAACTCTGTGTTGTCTGTTCACACTGCTATGCTTTATCTTGGCCTGGTCGCAGTTGCAAATGAGAACTTGTTCTCAACTAGCCTAACTGGTTAAATAAAGGTGAAATAAAAAAAATATTTAAAAAATCCCCATAAGTACATTTACATTTAAGTCATTTAGCAGACGCTCTTATCCAGAGCGACTTAAGTACCACTTAAGTAGTTGTTTTGGGGTATCTGTACTTTACTTCACTATGTATATTGTTGACATCTTTCACTTTTAATTCACTACATTCCAAAAGAAAATATACTTTTTACGCCATACATTTTCCCTGACACCCAAAAGTACATTATGAATGCTTAGCAGGACAGGAAAATGGTCCAATTCGCACACTTATCAAGAGAACATCCCTGGTCATACTTACTGCCTCTGATCTGGCAGATTCACTAAACACAAATAGTGAATTTGTAAATGTAGTGCTTCTGGCCATCTGTAGATCAAAAAAATGTTTGGGTTGCTTAATTTAAGCAATTTGAAATTATTAAAACTTTCACTTTTGACACTTATTAAAACCAAACACTTTTACTCAAGTAGTATTTTACTGGATCACTTTCACTTGAGTGATTCTCTATTGAGCCTTCTTTTACTCACGTATGACAATTTGGTACTTTTCCCATCACTGTATAAAAGGATATCATGCTGGTCTACATTCTACGCCCTCAGATCTAACATACTGCACAAACATTAAAAGTACATTTTCAGAGTGCATGGATGGTATTCGCTCAAATTCAAAGCGAATGTGAATTACGTGAATATGTAGGCCAAGTTGACTTTGTTCCCGCACGCTCCCGGTGGAGAAAATCACGGGCTGAAAGCACTAGCGTATAATTGGGCAGCTTTTCTCCGCAGTGCAGCGCTATCAATCCCCTCGACGCAGCGTCTTTAGAAATGGACACGTCACATCATGTTAATGCATGACGAACATGTCCTCAATATATACACACACACAACAACAACCCGCGGATTCCTCTTTCTTTGTATTTCTATGACATGAAACATGCTCCACATGTGAGACGAGTGAGAGATTGTAGTTGATCTGTCATCAACGGCACCCTATTAGTGCAGTACATAGGAAATAAATTGCCACGAAAGCCTACTTTCTTGACGTCTCTGCAGCTTATGTAAGGTGGGATACGAGGAGGAAACAGAGGGAACCTAGACTGCATTGGAGATGTCACTCCGTTTGGTGGTGGCAGAGCGAATCGGTTGACATTTGGTGGCCAGTGCTAATTGTGCATAAATTGTAGGTCTTGTAGAACCTTTTGTACAAGGAGCTGGATAATTTCATCAGATAATACATGATGCACTGAGTCAGGAAGGGAGAGAGACACAGAACGGGTCTCTGTGCACAAACACTTTCGGACACTGCCCTCCATTCCAGGCAGGTCAGCCAAGATATTATTTTTCATCAGTCAGCACTACCCCCTTTGTCTCGCTTTCTCTGGAACGGCATCCTGCTGTAGTGGGTATTTGGAATAAGATAATGCCAAAAACATACCCCCTTTCTCCCAGGGAGAGGAAAAAGTACAAACAAGCCATTCGAAACAAACTCAAAGCTTCTCTCAGAATTTCAGCGAGAGAGAACTTTTGTGGGTTTATTTGGATTTAGATTTGTAATGTTTATTTCACTTTTTGTTTATTATCCATTTCACTTGCTTTGGCTATGCAAACATGTTTCCCATGCCAATAAAGCCCTTGAATTGAACTGAACTGAGAGCGAGAGTCTGTGAGAGACCATAGAGTGCCAAGGTTGTTCTGTGTGGGACCTTCAAGAGAAAGATTTATGCTGATTTCAAACTGAGCCCTGCATACAATCTTGCTGCTCCTTAGCAGCTACAGAAAAGAAAGAGGGAAGGAGAGAGAGATGTGGAAGTAGAAAAAGGTAAAGTAGGTGATAATGACAGGAAGAGAGGATGGATATAAGTTACAGGATACAAATAGAGGTAGAGAGAGGAGGGAGAAAGGTGTGTTTATCCCGTTCTCCTCCTGTAGTGAGATCACATCGCCTCCATCCATTCTCCCTCCTGGGGGGTGGATATTCTCCAGTTCGTCCAGCCTGCTACCTGGAGACGGACCGACAGAACCCCCAGCCAGCCAATCACAGGCCCTGAGAACCAAGCCTCTGCGTTCTGATTGGTCCTGGGCTCAGTACAGTATCAATGCGAATGGCAATGCATCGTCTGGCCATGGTGGACCGATCATACGCCCCCCTCTGCTTTGTCCCCAACTTCCCTTCTGTTTCTGTGCTGCAATACCCGCCCACACTCAACACCACACACAAAGAGACCCACAGACACCACACACAAAGAGACCCACAGACACCACACCCTCCTCAAAACATCTTAGTGAGGAAGGGAAGGAGATCTTGTACTACAGGCCAAGAAAGCCACATAAAGATACTGCAGGAGACTCCTAGCTTCTAGTAATGAGACAGTCTGGAGGAATTGAGTTCATAGCTGAAAGATTGAGACTCAGAATGGCACAGATACAGTTTCATGTGGGATGAGGATGTGGTATGGAGGTAGGCACCAGGGACAGGAACAATAAGATACATTCTTAGGAACCAGAAAACACACACACACACTTAAAACATATAAACACGACGTTGTCAATGACAAACAATGAGAGGCTTCGCTGTCTATTGGTGGTTCCTCTGGGCACAACGTTCAAATACCCATACAAAATGACATTCAAATGCCCATACAAGATTACATTCAAATACCCATACAAAATGACATTCAAATGCCCATACAAGATTACATTCAAATGCCTATACAAGATTACATTCAAATGCCTATACAAGATTACATTCAAATGCCCATACAAGATTACATTCAAATGCCCATACAAAATGACATTCAAATGCCCATACAAAATGACATTCAAATGCCCATACAAAATGACATTCAAATGCCCATACAAGATTACATTCAAATGCCTATACAAGATTACATTCCAATGCCCATACAAGATTACATTCAAATGCCCATACAAGATGACATTCAAATGGTAATGACGCAACATGCAAACAGTCACAAAGCCAACGGGAGTTGTTCACCTTTAGACACACTGTATACATTCACACACACACAATAAAATAACACACATCACACATTCAGAGATTCCCTTGAGAACACACATTCAGACACACTCTCCATCTCTTTAATCTCTCCTTTGTCAGATGGCTAATCACTTCATCATAGGCAGCTCTTGCTCTTTTTCCACTCTCTTTCTCTTTACCCTCCACCATCTTCTCTCAGACACACACAGTTCTTTCTATAGACAAATATAGCTGACACACACACACACACTCCTCACATCAACCACACTGATTCATGTTGGTATACCTCAGCAGAAGTGGGAGGATGAGGTGAGTGAGAGGGTTGGAGAGAGAGAGAGGGAGACAGATGGTAAAGGAATGCAGGGGGCTGCTGTATGAGGTCAGAGGTCAAGGTGGGAGTGGAGGGAGGATGGGGTCGGTCTTTGAGGAGGAAGATGGGGGGGGGGGTTTACCTCCGCAGTCTATCAGAATAACTACGGCTCCATACAGAGACTGGGACAAGACAGATCTAGATGAAAGGTAATCTAATCTGTAGTCTGGACATTCCCTCCTGACCCACACGCCAATCCCCCAACCTCACTGAACAACTACAGACTACTCCCAGCGCGCACATACATTTAGCGTCGCCACATTGTCCACGTCATTCCCAGAGCAAAACACACCAACAAAAAAACACTTAACCAAATGTATAAAGACAGACCAGAGAGACGACAGTTAGGCCTCATGTGGGTTGTGTCTGATTCATATCAGATGCCGAGAGAATTACTGGACTGTTATTCCTGTCTTCAAAAGGAGAGGGGAAGAATGACATGCCACGGCTGAGCGCAGAGATATACAGGAAGCGCAAACACACAGAGACTCGTTTACGGTTTGTCCAAAAGCACTAATCTAGTTTAATATGGCCGGCACATGTCTTTGGTCACAACAGAGCTATAAAGGATGAAAGGGAGAGAGGGAGGTCTTGGTTAAATCAACACCAGTCTTAATGAGGGGAAAGGTGGAGGAGAGAACACTATATTATCTTCCTGGCCTTACTGAAGACAAAATGTGTCAGAGAGAACATCCTCCCCAACTCGGTCTTCCAAGTCTTCTGGGGAATGGGAAAGTCTCAGCGTCAGCCACTCTTGGAGGACAGTGGAAGTTGAATGAGATAATGTTTTCCCCTCAACAGCCATTGATTGACCTGAGCCGTTGACCTGGTTAGTGATTACTGTCTTATTTCACTGTAGAGTGGCCCTTCTGTAGCTCAGTTGGTAGAGCATGGCGCTTGTAACGCCAGGGTAGTGGGTTCGATTCCCGGGACCACCCATACGTAGAATGTATGCACACATGACTGTAAGTCGCTTTGGATAAAAGCGTCTGCTAAATGGCATATATTATTATTATATATATTATAGAGCCTCCAGCCCTGCTCAATATGCCTTAACCAACCATATTGTTCCACCTCCTACATATGCAATGACATCACCTGGTTTAAACGTCTCTAGAGACTAGATCTCTCTCATCACTACTCAATGCCTAGGTTGACCTCCAATGTACTCACATCCTACTTTACCTTTGTCTGTACACTATACCTTGAATCTATGCTATCGTGCCCAGAAACCGGCTCCCTTTACTCTCTGTTCCGAACGTGCTAGACGGCCAGTTCATATAGCATTTAGCCGTACCCTTACCCTACTTCTCCTCTGTTGATGTAGAGGTTAATCCTGGTCCTGCAGTGCCTAGCTCCACTCCAACTCACCAGGTGCTCTCATTTGTTGACTTCTGTAACCGTAAAAGCCTTGGTTTCATGCATGTTAACATTAGAAGCCTACTCCCTAAGTTAGTTTTATTCAGTGCTTTAGCACACTCTGCCAACCCGGACGTCTTAGCCGTGTCTGAATCCTGGCTTAGGAAAACCACCAAAACCCGTGAAATCTCCATTGCTAACTATAACATTTTCCGCCAAGATAGAACTGCCAAAGGGGGCGGTGTTGCAATCTACTGCAAAGATAGCCTGCAGAGTTCTGTATTACTATCCAAGTCTGTACCAAAATAATTCGAGCTTCTACTTCTAAAAATTCACCTTTCCAGAAACAAGTCTCACTGTTGACACTTGCTATAGACCTCCCTCTAACCCCAGCTGTGTGTGAATTGATTGCCCCCATCTATCTTCTGAGCTCATGCTACTAGGTGACCTAAACTGGGACATGCTTAACACCCCAGCCATCCTAAAATCCAAGCTTGATGCCCTCAATTTCACACAAATTACAAATTACAAATGTACACAATTTCCAAATCCGTAAACACGGGCACCCTCATAGATGTCATCCTAACTAAATCGCCCTCCAAATACACCTCTGCTGTTTTCAATCAAGATCTCAGCAACCACTGCCTCATTGCCTGCATCCGTAATGGGTCTGTGACCAAACGACCACCCCTCATCACTGTCAAACGCTCCCTAAAACACTTCGGCGAGCGGGCCTTTCTAATCGACCTGGCCGGGATATCCTGGAATGACATTGACCTCATCTCGTCAGTAGATGATGCCTGGCTATTCTTTAAAAGTGCCTTGCTCACCATCTTAAATAAGCATGCCCCATTCAAAAAACTTAGAACGAGGAATAGATCTAGTCCTTGGTTCACTCCAGACCGGTCTGCCCTTGAGCAGCACAAAAACATCCTGTGGCCGTGCTGCATTAGCATCGAATAGCCCCCATGATATGCAACTTTTCAGGGAAGTTAGGAACAAATATACACAGGCAGTTAGCTTTCCTAAGGCTAGCTTTTTCAAACAGAACTGTGCATCCTGTAGTACTAACTCAAAAAAGTTATGGGACACTGTAAAGTCCATGGAGAATAAGAGCACCTCCTCCCAGCTGCCTGCCACTGCTCTGAGGTTAGGAAACACTGTCACCACCGATAAATCCACTATAATTGAGAATTTCAATAAGCATCTCTCTACGGTTGGCCATGCTTTCCACCTGGCTACCCCTACCCCGGTCAACTGCCCGGCACCCTCTACAGCACTCTGCCAAAGCCCCCACAATTTCACCTTCACCCAAATCCAGATAGCTGATGTTCTGAAAGAGCTGCAAAATCTGCACCCCTACAAATCAGCCGGGTTAGACAATCTGGACCCTCTCTTTCTAAAATGATCTGCCGAAATTGTTGCAACCCCTATTACTAGCCTGTTCAACCTCTTTCGTATCGTCTGAGATTCCCAAAGTTTGAAAGCTGCCGCGGTCATCCCCCTCTTCTTCCGGTTCGGTTGGAGCGAGCGGTCGCATTCGCACTTCGCTCTGCAGGTTGTATAACTTTTTCATTACATTTCATTATAGTACAACGGTTGATTTGTCTAATCTTAGCAATTCTTCTTAGCTAGCTACATAGCCGTCCTTGTATCAGAGATAATTGCATAATTATCGTATTTCGTCGCCCTAACGTAGCCTTCACTGCTATTCGCCCAGGAGCTAGCAAACGCTAGCTAACGCACACAGATTAGCATCACTGTAGTGCTATTCACTCAACTGTACGACTTGATTAGTTTACTGTTAGCTAGCTACATAATCTTAGCCATTCTTCTTAGCTAGCTACATAGCCGTCCTTGTATCAGAGATAATTGCATTAATTATCGTATTTCGTATTTCGTCGCCCTAACGTAGCCTTCACTGCTATTCGCCCAGGAGCAAGCAACGCTAGCTAACGCACACAGATTAGCATCACTGTAGTGCTATTCACTCAACTGTACGACTTGATTAGTTCAGTGTTAGCTAGCTACATAGCTGTCTTTGTTTCCAAGATAATTGTGTAGTTTAGTGTGTGTAGCCTTGGAGTGATTATCTTAATTCACTGAGGTTCGCTAGCCAGCTATTTGTCGTCCTTAACGTAGGAGACTCTGCTAGCTAGCCAACAGCTAACAGCTAACAGCTAGCCAACGTCTACTGAATAGAACTCAACAACCCGGTCGCATTCACAGGTAGTATCACATTTTCATTTCATTACAGTACAACGGTTTGATTTGTTTGATCGTAGCTAGCTACATAGCCGTCTTTGTTTCAAAGATAATTGTGTAGTCTAGACCGATTTCCTAGGTTAGCTAGCCAGCTATTGTCGTTCTTTTAACTCAACGTAACGTAAACAACACTGCTAGCTAGCCAGCTAGCCCCCGAATAGCAGCACTGTAGAAATTATTACACTCAACGGAACGACTTGATTAGTGTAGTGTCAACAACGCAGCTACTGCCAGCTAGCCTACTTTAGCAGTACTGTATCATTTTAATCATTTTAGTCAATAAGATTCTTGCTACGTAAGCTTAACTTTCTGAACATTCGAGACGTGTAGTCCGCTTGTCATTCAATTTCCTTGCATTAGCGTAGCCTTTTCTGTAGCCTGTCAACTATGTGTCTGTCTATCCCTGTTCTCTCCTCTCTGCACAGACCATACAAACGCTCCACACCGCGTGGCCGCGACCACCCTAACCTGGTGGTCCCAACGACCCACGTGGAGTTCAGGTCTCCGGTAGCCTCTGGAACTGCCAATCTGCGGCCAACAAGGCAGAGTTCATCTCAGCCTATGCCTCCCTCCAGTCCCTTGACTTCTTGGCACTGACGGAAACATGGATCACCACAGATAACACTGCTACTCCTACTGCTCTCTCCTCGTCCGCCCACGTGTTCTCGCACACCCCGAGAGCTTCTGGTCAGCGGGGTGGTGGCACCGGATCCTCATCTCTCCCAAGTGGTCTTTCTCTCTTTCTCCCCTTACCCATCTGTCTATTGCCTCCTTTGAATTCCATGCTGTCACAGTTACCAGCCCTTTCAAGCTTAACATCCTTATCATTTATCGCCCTCAGGTTCCCTCGGAGAGTTCATCAATGAGCTTGATGCCTTGATAAGCTCCTTTCCTGAGGACGGCTCACCTCTCACAGTTCTGGGCGACTTTAACCTCCCCACGTCTACCTTTGACTCATTCCTCTCTGCCTCCTTCTTTCCACTCCTCTCCTCTTTTGACCTCACCCTCTCACCTTCCCCCCTACTCACAAGGCAGGCAATACGCTTGACCTCATCTTTACTAGATGCTGTTCTTCCACTAACCTCATTGCAACTCCCCTCCAAGTCTCCGACCACTACCTTGTATCCTTTTCCCTCTCGCTCTCATCCAACACTTCCCACACTGCCCCTACTCGGATGGTATCGCGCCGTCCCAACCTTCGCTCTCTCCCGCTACTCTCTCCTCTTCCATCCTATCTTCTCTTCCCTCTGCTCAAACTTTCTCCAACCTATCTCCTGATTCTGCCTCCCTCAACCCTCCTCTCCTCCCTTACTGCATCCTTTGACTCCCTATGTCCCCTATCCTCCAGGCCGGCTCGGTCCTCCCCTCCCGCTCCGTGGCTCGACGACTCATTGCGAGCTCACAGAACAGGGCTCCGGGCAGCCGGCGGAAATGGAGGAAAACTCGCCTCCCTGCGGACCTGGCATCCTTTCACTCCCTCCTCTCTACATTTTCCTCCTCTGTCTCTGCTGCTAAAACCACTTTCTACCATTCTAAATTCCAAGCATCTGCCTCTAACCCTAGGAAGCTCTTTTGCCACCTTCTCCTCCCTCCTGAATCCTCCCCCTCCCTCCTCCCTCTCTGCAGATGACTTCGTCAACCATTTTGAAAAGAAGGTCGATGACATCCGATCCTCGTTTGCTAAGTCAAACGACACTGCTGGTTCTGCCCACACTGCCCTACCCTATGCTCTGACCTCTTTCTCCCCTCTCTCTCCAGATGAAATCTTGCGTCTTGTGACGGCCGGCCGCCCAACAACCTGCCCGCTTGACCCTATCCCCTCCTCTCTTCTCCAGACCATTTCCGGAGACCTTCTCCCTTACCTCACCTCGCTCATCAACTCATCCCTGACCGCTGGCTACGTCCCTCCCGTCTTCAAGAGAGCGAGAGTTGCACCCCTTCTGATCCCTCCGATGTCAACAACTACAGACCAGTATCCCTTCTCTCTTTTCTCTCCAAAACTCTTGAGCGTGCCGTCCTTGGCCAGCTCTACCGCTATCTCTCTCAGAATGACCTTCTTGATCCAAATCAGTCAGGTTTCAAGACTAGTCATTCAACTGAGACTGCTCTTCTCTGTATCACGGAGGCGCTCCGCACTGCTAAAGCTAACTCTCTCTCCTCTGCTCTCATCCTTCTAGACCTATCGGCTGCCTTCGATACTGTGAACCATCAGATCCTCCTCTCCACCCTCTCCGAGTTGGGCATCTCCTGCCCACGCTTGGATTGCGTCCTACCTGACAGGTCGCTCCTACCAGGTGGCGTGGCGAGAATCTGTCTCCTCACCACGCGCTCTCACCACTGGTGTCCCCAGGGCTCTGTTCTAGGCCCTCTCTTATTCTCGCTATACACCAAGTCACTTGGCTCTGTCATAACCTCACATGGTCTCTCCTATCATTGCTATGCAGACGACACACAATTAATCTTCTCCTTTCCCCCTTCTGATGACCAGGTGGCGAATCGCATCTCTGCATGTCTGGCAGACATATCAGTGTGGATGACGGATCACCACCTCAAGCTGAACCTCAGCAAGACGGAGCTCCTCTTCCTCCCGGGGGAAGGACTGCCCGTTCCATGATCTCGCCATCACGGTTGACAACTCCATTGTGTCCTCCTCCCAGAGCGCTAAGAACCTTGGCGTGATCCTGGACAACACCCTGGCGTTCTCAACTAACATCAAGGCGGTGTCCCGTTCCTGTAGGTTCATGCTCTACAACATCCGCAGAGTACGACCCTGCCTCACACAGGAAGCGGCGCAGGTCCTAATCCAGGCACTTGTCATCTCCCGTCTTGATTACTGCAACTCGCTGTTGGCTGGGCTCCTGCCTGTGCCATTAAACCCCTACAACTCATCCAGAACGCCGCAGCCCGTCTGGTGTTCAACCTTCCCAAGTTCTCTCACGTCACCCCGCTCCTCCGCTCTCTCCACTGGCTTCCAGTTGAAGCTCGCATCCGCTACAAGACCATGGTGCTCGCCACGGAGCTGTGGGGAACGGCACCTCAGTACCTCCAGGCTCTGATCAGGCCCTACACCCAAATAAGGGCACTGCGTTCATCCACCTCTGGCCTGCTCGCCTCCCTACCACTGAGGAAGTACAGTTCCCGCTCAGCCCAGTCAAAACTGTTCGCTGCTCTGGCCCCCAATGGTGGAACAAACTCCTCACGACGCCAGGACAGCGGAGTCAATCACCACCTTCCGGAGACACCTGAAACCCCACCTCTTCAAGGAATACCTAGGATAGGGTAAGTAAGGGTAAGTAATCCTTCTCACCCCCCTTCTCCCCCAACAAGATTTAGATGCAAGTGGCTGTTCCACTGGTTGTCATAAGGTGTATGCACCAATTTGTAAGTCGCTCTGGATAAGAGCGTCTGCTAAATGACTTAAATGTAATGTAAATGTAATGTAAATGGGGAGACACTCTAGACCCAAACTGCTACAGACCTATATCTATCCTACCCTGTCTTTCTAAGGTCTTCGAAAGCCAAGTTAACAAACAGATTATCGACTATTTCGAATCCCACCGTACCTTCTCCGCTATGCAATCTGGTTTCAGAGCTGGTCATGGGTGCACCTCAGCCAAGCTCAAGGTTCTAAACGTCATAATAACCACCATCGATAAGAGACATTACTGTGCAGCCGTATTCATCGATCTGGCCAAGGCTTTTGACTCTGTCAATCACCACATTCTTATTGGCAGACTCGACAGCCTTGGTTTCTCAAATGATTGCCTCGCCTGGTTTACCAAATGCTTCTCAGACAGAGTTCAGTGTGTCTAATCGGAGGGACTGTTGTCCAGACATCTGGCAGTCTCTATGGGAGTGCCACAGGGTTCAATCCTCGGGCCAACTCTATTCTCTGTAAACATCAATGATGTTGATCTTGCTGCTGGTGATTCTCTGATACACCTCAACGCAGACAGCATCATTCTGTATACTTCTGGCCCCTCTTTGGACACTGTGTTAACTAACCTCCAGACGAGCTTCAATGCCATACAACTCTCCTTCTGTGGCCTCAAACTGCTCTTAAATGCAAGTAAAACTAAATGCATGCTATTCAACCGATCACTGCCCGCACCTGCTCGCCCGTCCAGCATCACTACTCTGGACGACTCAGACTTAGAATACGTGGACTACCTAGGTGTCTCCAGATTTAATCCAAAATTAAATCTAGAATCGGCTTCCTAGACCGCAACAAAGCATCCTTCACTCATGCTGCCAAACATACCCTCGTAAAACTGACCATGCTACCGATCCTTGACTTTGGTGATGTCATCTATAAAATAGCCTCCAACACTCTACTCAACAAAGTGCCACGGTGCCATCCGTTTTGTCACCAAAGCCCCATACACTACCCACCATTGCGACCTGTATGCTCTTGTTGGTTGGCCCTCGCTTCATACTCATCGCCAAACCCACTAGCTACAGGTTATCTACAAGTCTCTGCAAGGTTAAACCCTGCCTTATCTCAGCTCATTGGTCACTCGTAGCACGCGCTCCAGCAGGTAGATCTCACTGGTCACCCCCAAA
The DNA here is from genome assembly GCF_023373465.1 of Oncorhynchus keta. Lineage (NCBI taxonomy): Eukaryota > Metazoa > Chordata > Actinopteri > Salmoniformes > Salmonidae > Oncorhynchus > Oncorhynchus keta. The sequence continues at coordinate 48,531,237 of NC_068424.1, read as the reverse complement.
GCCAATTCCTCCTTTGGTCGTCTTTCTTTCCAGTTCTCTGTTGCCAGTGACTGGAACGAACTGCAAAAATCTCTGAAGCTGCAGACTCATATCTCCCTTATTAGCTTTAAGTGCCAGCTGTCAGAGCAGCTCACAGATCACTGGACCTGTACATAGCCCATCCATCTACCTACCTCATCCCCATACTGTATTTATTTATCTTTCTTCTTTGCACCCCACTATCTCTACCTGCACATTCATCTTCTGAACATCTACCATTCCCATGTGTAATTTCTATATTGTAATTACTTCACCACCATGGCCTATTTATTATCTTATCTTACCTCATTTGCACTCACTGTATATAAACTTCTTGTTTTCTTTTGTTCTACTGTATTATTAACTATGTTTTGTTTATTCCATGTGTAACTGTGTTGTTGTGTGTGTCGAATTGCTGTTTTATCTTGGCCAGGTCGCAGTTGCAAATGAGAACTTGTTCTCAACTAGCCTACCTGGTTAAATAAAGGTGATTTTTTTTATTTTTAAGAATGGTTGACTATTTCTGTTGTATTAAACCCTCTGAACACAGGCCCCCCAAACTCAACCTGGCTGGTTGAGCAGAATTCCGTATATATCAAGTGTCAGAGTAGGAGAGCTGATCTAAGATCAGGTCCCCCTTCTAATTAATTATTATTTAAAAAGGCAAAACTGGTCCTAGATCAGCATTCCTAAATATCAGCCTAGAGCCATAATGGTGATGGTGACTGCGGTCATCTTTTGTTGGTCAAGAGAAACCATGGATGTCTTAGCAGGTTCCGGGTGGCTGACTGAGGGGGTGAGTATTATTGGGAATCATGACTTGAACCTAACTTAATAGTCAGGCCTCTATCCCACCACAGGCCTCAACCACTATCTCACCATTAGGGAGAGGAGTATTAAGAAAAGAAACAGGTAAATCTCTCTCCCGCTCACACACGGTCTAGTGCCTGTCCAGTGAGGGTTCATTGGGATCTGTGGAACATTGGCTGGCAGAGGTCTGTGGAAAACTCACCAGCATACTTCAGGGACCTGGACCCACTGAAGAAACTCAGCCACAACAACGGCATTTACCACAGCAGGAAAGAATGTGTATGTTGATACAGCATCGGTCTGTAAAGTCTCGGACTTTGTGTAGCTTCTGTGTTAGCGCTTCCAAATGGACTTTGTATGTGTTCTGTGATCTAGTATAGACTAGCGTTGCCCTTCCCCGCTCTCTAAACCCTGGACTGCAGAGATGTGTACCAGAGATGATATTCCCACTGGCTGAGGCCCAGGAACAGAGCTCTGTATTTGACATCATAGTGAACAGGCACGCGCGCACAGGATAGATTCTGTTGTACAAAAGAATCCTCAGACACATTGTTATCCAAGTCGTTTTAATGGTAGCGGACAGCACACACACGATCATTTAATACACATTACCACAGTGATATCTCCAGAAACCAACTTTAACCTCTACTTTTAACGTCCATTAAAACAAGTGTAAAAATTCACATAGAAAACAAGCTCTTATAAAATGAAAAAAATTAAATATAATCTAGAAAAAAATTATAAAATCAGGCCAGAAAATGTTATTATTTTCCAGTGATGTTTTTTCAACCCTCCATCAACGTCCTTTAGAAAGACCACTTCAATAATAGGGACAGGATCACCTGAAATGACTCATCCGCACAAGGAACGTTGTCCTACGGTCGACACGTCATACTCTTGTTTCTGGCGAACAACTACAATCGAAGGGCTAAAATGTTTTCTCGTTGCCCCTTGACTGCAGTTGTTAAGTCACACAGACGCTGCGGTAACGTTGGTCCTTTTTTATACCTTTGAAATATACTGCAGGAAGCAACGATTCTAATCATGAAACGACCGCTCAGCTCTGCTGGTCAAAGCACAACAGCTTGTGCTTGGTTCTCGTCCAGAGACCTGAACAAACCGATCTCTGATCAGCGCTTACGGGAAAACCACAGTTATTCAAGCAGATGTTCTAACCGTTTGTGACTGACTTGAGATCAGCAGTAGGGATATGTCATGTTTGCATAGGGATTGGTATAGCATGGGTCAACTGACAGAACTGCTTATCATTCTCCTTGGATTACACCAACGTTGTGGCCGCAACATTTGCTGATGGTTACTAAATACAAAACCAGAGAAAGGCCAGACATTCAGCAACGGGTGTTGCAGTCTAAAGGCACACACACACACACACACACACACACACACACACACACACACACACACACACACACACACACACACACACACACACACACACACACACACACACACACACACACACACACACACACACACACACACACTCTCGTGCGTGGACACCCACTCGTGGACACACACTCGTCTCAGCACTTCTTTTGGGGCAGATCTCCAGTGTGCTGTAACTTCAGCAGAAAGACCACAGCGCTGTTTAGGAAATATAGCATTTATGATGACGGCAGACAGGCAGGCAGAACCACACAGTAATTACAGATGACAGAGCATGCCCAAGCACAAACTCACACACGCAGGCACGCACACAACATAGATGCACAAACAACCACTAACATCCACACACAAACGTAGCTCTGGACACACACAATTTCCTGCTTGTGGAGACGTCCTTTGAGAGATGCCAATAGGGCTCTATAGTCTTTATCACCGACATAGTGACTCCTCCCTGTGAATCAGAGAGAACATAAAGAGCAAGACCCGGGGAAATGAGATGAGGACTGTGGAACATGCGGGCCACGGGCGGGCGCACAAACACACTTCGACTTATCCCGTGGTCCACCCTGACCCAACACAAACTCCTATTGGACAACACGAGGGCTGACATGTGCAACTTGAAGTTGTATTGGTTGGCACTTGTTTCTTTTATAAACATACAGCAAGACAAACATACAGCACATTTGACAATAACAGAGCAACATTTAACAGGTTTGAAAGCAAACCTGGGAAAAAGCAAAGCCTGTCCTATAAAACATCAGGGCCTCCACATAGGTAGGACAGTCCAACCGTCCGGATTGGGAAATCCATCCGTGTCTGTGGGATTGTCTCAAGACGTACTTTAGAGAGGAGAGTAGACGGATAGATAGTGTGCGCGAGAGAGACTGATAGAGAAAGAGAGACAGAATGAGCGATAGACAGAGTGCAGTGGATGTATGCAGATGCCAATGCTTGACCAGACACTGTACGTTTATACGGCAGAGCAAGAGCCCTCCCTCAGCGTGGAAGCGACTAATAGCAAGCCAGCCTGCGAAACCCTGGGGGTGTGGTTAAGGTGAGAGCCCCGCACTCATCCATTGGCCCCTTCAGACCCAGTCTGTCCAATCCCCGTGGTCCTATGAAGGAGAGTAGGAGGAAGTTGCCGCTAGACACTGATCTAAGATCAGTTTCTGTATCCCTGCCCCCATGGTTAAGGTTAGGATATGGGTATGGTAGGCTGATCCAAGATCTGTGGCTAAGGGGTAACTTCAACCCGTTTTTAACTGGACCGTGATAGGCTTTCCTCTAAGAGATCATCTAGTGACCCCGCCCCCTCTATGCTAGGCTCCTCCTTCTGTTCGGCCTTGGTCTTCTTATTGAGTGGTTTGCTGAAGGAGGGCGGGGTGTCCTCCTTCATCAACTCTTTGGCCAGGATGTTCGTTACTGCATGACCAGCTCTCCGGTTGGCTGAAAAGAGAGAGAGAGAGAGGTCAGACTAGTCAGGGTTGGTCATCTGGCGTTAACAGACATGCGACAGACAGGGATAGTTGAGACGGGTCAGGTCCATTCAGGATGCAGTTCAGTACAGGGTAAAGACAACACGGCCAAACCAAACCTCTCACTGCAAACATCAACCAGGCGACGTCCCAAATGGCACCCGATCCCCTGTATAGTGCACTACTTTTGACAAAGGGGTTATGGGGATCTAATCAAAAGTAGTGCACTATGTAGGGAATAGGGTGCCACTTGGGATGTAAATGCTGAGAGAGAAGTGACTGACTCGCCACAGGCCAGGACAGGCTGTCTGGAGGAATACCTACTGTCTGCTGATTGGTCAACAGTACACACACATGCACAAGCATGTATTCTGAATGGTGATCAGGAGAAAGAACAAAATGCACACACACGAGACACATGCACGTATGCATGCACACACAGCAGTGGCGTTAATGTGAGCAAGGATTAGTGTGTGTGTGTGTGTGTGTACAGAACCCTTCACTACATGTGTCAGATAACTACTACACCCCATGATCTTGCTGGCATAGAGAGACAGAAGGAGAGGAAGTGGAGGAAGGAACAGAGGATTGGAGGTTGTGAGGAGGACAGGGAGGTGGGAGGGAAGAGAGAGAAGCAGGAAGGAACAGAGGATTGGAGGCTGTGAGGAGGAGGGAGGTAAGAGAGAGAAGCAGGAAGGAACAGAGGATTGGAGGCTGTGAGGAGGAGGGAGGTAAGAGAGAGAAGCAGGAAGGAACAGAGGATTGGAGGCTGTAAGAGAGAGAAGCAGGAAGGAACAGAGGGGAGGAGGGAGGTAAGAGAGAGAAGCAGGAAGGAACAGAGGATTGGAGGCTGTGAGGAGGAGGGAGGTAAGAGAGAGAAGCAGGAAGGAACAGAGGATTGGAGGCTGTGAGGAGGAGGGAGGTAAGAGAGAGAAGCAGGAAGGAACAGAGGATTGGAGGCTGTGAGGAGGAGGGAGGTAAGAGAGAGAAGCAGGAAGGAACAGAGGATTGGAGGCTGTGAGGAGGAGGGAGGTAAGAGAGAGAAGCAGGAAGGAACAGAGGATTGGAGGCTGTGAGGAGGAGGGACGTAAGAGAGAGAAGCAGGAAGGAACAGAGGATTGGAGGCTGTGAGGAGGAGGGAGAGAGAGAAGCAGGAAGGAAGAGGCTGAGAGAGAAGCAGGAAGGAACAGAGGATTGGAGGCTGTGAGGAGAAGGGAGGTAAGAGAGAGAAGCAGGAAGGAACAGAGGATTGGAGGCTGTGAAGAGGAAGGAGGTAAGAGAGAGAAGCAGGAAGGAACAGAGGAGGATTGGAGGCTGTAAGGAGGGGGAGGGATGAGAAGGATTGGAGGCTGTGAGGAGGGGAGGGGGCAGGAAGGAAAAGAGGAGGATTGAAGGCTGTGGGGAGGGGAGAGGGGGGGTCAGGAAGGAAAAGAGGAGGGTTGAAGGCTGTGAGGAAGGGAGAGGGGGGACAGGAAGGAAAAGAGGAGGATTGAAGGCTGTGAGGACGCGAGACGGGGGTGCAGGAAGGAAAAGAGGAGGATTGAAGGCTGTGGGGAGGGGAGAGGGGGGTCAGAAAGGAAAAGAGGAGGGTTGAAGGCTGTGAGGAAGGGAGAGGGGGGGCAGGAAGGAAAAGAGGAGGGTTGAAGGCTGTGAGGAAGGGAGAGGGGGGGCAGGAAGGAAAGGAGGAGGGTTGAAGGCTGTGAGGAAGGGAGAGGGGGGCAGGAAGGGAAGGAAAAGAGGAGGGTTGAAGGCTGTGGGGAGGGGAGTGGGGGGGCAGGAAGGAAAAGAGGAGGGTTGAAGGCTGTGAGGAAGGAGGGGGGCAGGAAGGAAAGGAGGGGATTGAAGGCTGTGAGGAAGGGAGAGGGCAGGGAAAAGAGAGGGTTGAAGGCTGTGGGGAGGGGGAAGGAAAAAGAGGAGGTTGAAGGCTATGAGGAAGGGAGAGGGGGGTCAGGAAGGAAAAGAGGATGATGGAAGGCTGTGAGGAAGGGAGAGGGGGGTCAGGAAGGAAAAGAGGTGGATTGAAGGCTGTGAGAAGGAGGGATGTGGGAGGGAGGAGAGAGGAGAAGGAAGGAACATAGGATTGGAGGCTGTGAGGAGGAGGGGGGAACAGGGAGGAACAGAGGGGAATAAAGAGACAGGAGAGGGGAATAAAGAGACTGGAGAGGGGAATAAAGAGACTGGAGAGGGGTATAAAGAGAAAGGAGAGGGGTATAAAGAGAAAGGAGATGGGAATAAAGAGACAGGAGAGGGGTATAAAGAGACTGGAGAGGGGAATAAAGAGACAGGAGAGGGGTATAAAGAGACAGGAGAGGGGAATAAAGAGACAGGAGAGGGGAATAAAGAGACAGGAGAGGGGAATAAAGAGACAGGAGAGGGGTATAAAGAGACAGGAATAAAGAGACAGGAGAGGGGAATAAAGAGACAGGAGAGGGGAATAAAGAGACAGGAGAGGGGTATAAAGAGACAGGAGAGGGGAATAAAGAGACAGGAGAGGGGAATAAAGAGACAGGAGAGGGGAATAAAGAGACAGGAGAGGGGAATAAAGAGACAGGAATAAAGAGACAGGAATAAAGAGAGGAGAGGGAATAAAGAGACAGGAGAGGGGAATAAAGAGACAGGAGAGGGGAATAAAGAGACAGAGGGGTATAAAGAGACAGGAGAGGGGTATAAAGAGATAAAGAGACAGGAGAGGGGTATAAAGAGACAGGAGAGGGGAATAAAGAGACAGGAGAGGGGTATAAAGAGACAGGAGAGGGAATAAAGAGACAGGAGAGGGGAATAAAGAGACAGGGAAGGGGAATAAAGAGACAAGAGGGGAATAAAGAGACAGGAAGGGGGAATAAAGAGACAGGAGAGAGGGTATAAAGAGAAGGAGAGGGGAATAAAGACAGGAGGAGAGGGGTATAAAGAGACAGGAGAGGGGTATAAAGAGACAGGAGAGGGGAATAAAGAGACAGGAGAGGGGTATAAAGAGACAGGAGAGGGGTATAAAGAGACAGGAGAGGGGTATAAAGAGACAGGAGAGGGGAATAAAGAGACAGGAGAGGGGTATAAAGAGACAGGAGAGGGGTATAAAGAGAGAGGGGTATAAAGAGAGAGGATGTGAGGAGAGGACCACAGAAACAAAAGAGGATGTGGCACATAACCAGAGACTCAGGAAAACACGGAAGAGTGAGAGCAGTGAAACGACTATATGAGAGAGAGCCAGAGAGCGAGAACGAGAGAGAGATGGAGTGTGGCAGATTGATAAACATGTCACATTGTCCACAGGGAACATTCTAGCCTTTTCTCCCTCCTCCTCTCCACTCTCGTCTCCAGCATTTGGCGGACAGCTGTGCTAAATCGGCCATTTAGAATGATATAGATCAGTGGGGGATTGTGGGTGTGTGTACTTGTGTATGCAAATGTATCAGAATTAAGAGCCATTAATCCTCAAGCAGCACCTGCTGCAAAACAACTGTTTGTTAACAGCAGTACATGCTGTACACTGTACGTGTGTGTGTGTGACATGAGGACCGAGCAGCGAGATGCAGTAGTGGGTTCTGGAGTTGACCTAGAATGAAGGCGGCAGTTAGTTCGACTCTGGTCATAGATGCAAACAGGCACACACACACACACGCAAATGCATGAACCATGGCTGTTAACCACATTACAACACACATTCACATGGTTCTGTTGACACACACACACACACACACACACACACACACACACACACACACACACACACACACACACACACACACACACACACACACACACACACACACACACACACACACACACACACACACACACACACACACACACACACACGTTACCGAGCAGGTCTCCAGCACTAGCTGTGACAGGGACAGCACTGAGTCTGGGGAGGAAGAGGAGGAGGAGAGAGCGAGAGGAGGAGAAAGAGTGAGGAGGAGAGAGAGGAATATGGAGATACATTAGAGGTTACGCAACTCAGTTCCTTTCACTTGTTCAGTGCTGGGGTTTACAGAGCTTCATCCCTGCTGACGAACGCAGGCCGCTGTGGCTTTAAATTAGCACCTCGCTCTCATCTACCCCAGGGTGTTCAGAACAGAGATCTAACGCACTAATGAGACATTATACAAATGACCCGATGCGGTGCAGAGCCAGTCCCAAAAACCCAACACAAGAATAACTTAAAAGGGCTGTCAACGCTCCTCTTCTCACACTCAAGTTGAAGAACAAAAAGAAAAAAGAAAGTTGGGCTGATGTACCACTGCGGTTCAGGAGCACAGCGAGCGAGAGAGGTGTCAAACTTTAAATCAGAGAGGAGAATCAGGGCGAGGACACTGGTTTGGGGGTCGGGGTAAATCAATTTGAGTTATGTTAGTAACAGAGCATGCTGTCAGAACAGCAGGTACATTTGTAATTGATCAGGAACATGTTCAGTTTGTGCCGATATCAACCGCAACCTTTAACCCGTATTTCTGAGTGAATGATTGATGAATATATGGCTTATGTTTGTCTCCTCCATTGTGTGTAACTGGTTCTTCAGTCAGAGTTGAGAGGCGAACCGGTTCCCTTCCCACCAGGAAACGAGATGTCTAGACCAGAACCCAGCACAATGCCTCACAACATGCTGCCTGTGATTACCTTCGTTTAGAACTGTGTGTATGTGTGGGACAGGGGAAATGGGGGCACAGACAGGGTGGTGAAAAGATCATCTGTTACACATTACACAGGAGTCTTCATAATTACTGCCCGATGAGGAAGTAAGACGTATTAACAGTGCCGGTGTGTGTTTCATTGTTTGTGTCTGCAGATGTGCTGGGGAGTGTGATTACGTGAGCGAGTGTGTACATGAGTGACAGAGAGTAAGTGTGAAAGGCAAAGCAACATGTGTTTAGATGGAACCGTTTTATTGTTAGATAGCCATGGTCTCTCAATATTCACAGATGCTCACAGCTGTGTGTGTGTGTGTGTCTGTTTGTGAGAGAGAGAGAGAGAGTTAGATCAGTGTATAGAGAGTGAGGGGACTATGATCATGTAGTTTTGACATGATAGTCATGAGGCCAGTATGTATGGTTGTTCCCAGCTGGAGCAGCAGCCAGCGGATCTGGTTCTAGAAGCTCACGTCGCCCCCCTCAGGCTAAACAGGGTAACACACAGCGTTCCCAAAACCAGTCCTCAGTGGCAGTGTGAGTCAGTCATCTGGGACGAGTGCTCTGAAAGTAGACAGGGAGCCCCACAGTCCTTTATTAGGGTCATCTCTGTTAAAAGGGCTGGCCTGCTGCGGAGCGAGCGCGTGTCTCTATTGTGACTGGCCCTTTTATGTGTCGCTCCATTGTGATTGGTGCTTTGCCATTCATTCTCTATTGTGATTGGTGGTATAGGGTGGGGTTATGACCTCGCAGATGGGCCTATAGTGATGTCTGGGATGCCTCATTGTGGTGCCGTCATTCCTTTAAATGAAAGAGGGACTAGTCAGGAGGTTGTAATTTCCTTAGAATGGCTGTGTGAGAGTCTATTTGGATAAGGTCTTTCACTCTGTGTCTAAGTGTGGGAGTGTGTGAATGTGTATACGTTAGTATCAGTATGCAAGCATGTGTGTGTGTGTTGGTATGCAATGTGTGAGGGCCTGCTTTAAAAAGAGCAGTGCAGACAGAGGGAGGACAGCTGTAGCACCTCTCCCCCAGAGACAGCCAGAGAGAGAGAGAGAGAGCAGAGTCCCAGGTCAGGGGTTAAAGGCCCCGCCCCCTCTCTGCCACTCTTCGATCAGACAGCCATGACACAATGACCATAGCTGTGCTCGAATACCCATACTAACATACTGTTTACTACATTCTTAATGAGTATATAACGCAAACTCGCCCCATTCCGTACAAATGTGCGCAACCGCGACATTCAAACGAGGCTACAAAGAAAACTAATGGGACTGTAGCGACTGTGTTGACTTCCAAATCTGGAGCGTGAACTAGGTTTCTATTCAAGCGCTGATCGACATGGTAAATGGCTCTATAGTATTGGAGAAAAGTTGAAAAAACGGGACGTGTCATGTCGTAACGTCCAGCAAGCATAAAGCAACTATTTCTGTCCTACAGCCTCTCTCCACCAGGTGTAGCACTTCTCTCATCGTTTAAAAACAAGAAACGGACAGAGACGGGGGTAAGGGGGGATACTTAGTCATATTTTGCATCGTCACTGCAAGCGATCACTACTCTCAAAAAAACGGTTTACTTCTGAAGATCACTTTAGCGCCGCCCTAAAAACCCCATTCAAATTCGACACAAACCTTCAAATAGGTATGAAATGACACATTATATAAACTCTTTATAGTGTTTTATTTACATTTTAGAGGCGATAAGGTGATAAGTTGGACAGATCGAGTGAAAAAAAATCTATTTTCCCACACGATATCTCTCCTTCTCACTATCACGCATCAGTTTCGCTTTCCCACCTGCCACTTTTAAAAAGACCCGACAGGGCTCAATCATGCAGAAACGGGCAGCGTTTAGGTCATGTCATTCATTTTGTTAGCAAGGGGAGAAAGTGTGCTTTACAATGGTATTGACATTACAGTTGATCTGGAAGTGTTACGTTTTTGGGGCGCTAAAATACGGTCAATTGTACGGACCAAGGCGATGTACAAAAGTGAGTGAGTTTACGTTAGCTAGCTAACAACATACCGGTACATACTGCTGTAATGATACGCTATGTGGTTCGTAAGGACAGCGTAGCCAATGTAACGTGTAAGGTTACTTATTTGAAAAGTCATTACTTTATTACATTGCTCAACATGACCTTAACATTCGTCATAATTAATTAAAGCAATGAATTTGTATCCGCTCTCGTGCTTCGACTGCATATTTTCTACCAGTTTCTTCAAATCTCGAAACGATGCGAAGCCACGCCCATTTCCTGAAGAATTGCATTATGGGCCCTAAAGTACGGAAATAGTGGCCTCTGTGTGTATACTTCACATTTTAGTACGACAACCGGGAACTTTTGGTATACTAACTATATCCATACCATGACCAATAAGCATTGTATATACTCAATTCACGTCACAAATAGTACGGTTAGTATGAGTATTCGAACACAGCTCATGACGACACCCAGCATGAGGCTGGAACTGTGTGTGTGGGTGCTCTATCGTGAGGAAGAACAGGGGAAAGAGTAATAGTAATGGCCGTACTAATGAAGTAACACGAAGGTCTTTGAGGGTTTTCTATGTAGTGCATGCGGGTGTAGGTCCAAGTGCGTGGGAGTCCGAATGTCAGCCATCTTCACTGAAACCAGCCCAGAGTACCAGGACGTACCTCCTTCTCTAGCCCGCTAAAATAAGACCTCTGAGTCATCTAATGCACGCACTCGCTATTGTGTGGGTTAGATGCTGAGAGGCCAGCCTAGCTGGGGAGAACGTCATGGCAGACTGGAAAAGATGGCTGTGAAGATCAATGTGGAAAAATGAGGCATTAACAAAGCTCTGATTGACCTGAACCCCCCCTCCACACACACAGCCAGCCAACACAGACATAGAAAACAAGAACTTGGGAAGAGAGCGCACACATTTCCTGTTTGGAGTGTAAAAACGAGTAGCGGTGTCTGACTGAGGCCCTAGTGGGCACTTTTCTCCCCTTCTCTCTTCCCCCCCCTTTCCCTCATTCCTCTACCTCTCTTTCCTTCCTTTGGTTGTGTCTCAATCTGTTTAGCAGTGATTAGGTTTACTGGGCCTCACCTCCCTGTGATGAAGAGTTTTAGCTGTCCCTGGAGAATGCCTGTCAGAGTTAAAGGACCCCAAAGGACGCTTCCACAGATCACTGAACGTCAAACACAGCCGCCCGGAAGAGGCGGTGATTAGGAAAGATGAGAGAGGCAAAGGGAGGAAGGGAAGGAGAGAGAGAGAGAGAGAAAAAGGAGAGAGAAAAAAAGAGAGGGGGGGGTCTGGGCTCTAAGTAGCCTATACTCTGGTGCTGTAACTTTGTGTATGTGTGTTTGTGACAGTGAGCTTTCTTAAGTGTGTGTGTGCAGCAGCTGAAGTGAGTAACTCAATAGGCCAGTGAAGCAGGAGAGTATTTAACCAGATTATGCTGGTGGTTTTCCTCTAGCCTGAGAGAGCGAGGCTGGAGAACTGTAAGAGTAGAACAGGTCTGAGTGGAAGTCCGCACAGATCACTTAGAGACAGACTGACTGAAGCATGTGTTCACACAATGAACCCAGTCTAGAAAGCTAGCGCTAGCCTCAGGCTAGTGGTTGTCAACATAACAGGGGTTAACCTGTTTTAAAAAGGTCATTGTGAAGCCACATTTTTATAGTGTATTTCTATTCTATAATGGAACACCCCAGACCGCCACAAATCCCTGTCGCTGCCACCCCACCCCTCTCCACCCCCTCCACCGTCCTGCCAGGCTGAGCTGACAGCACGCCTCGGCCCTCGAGCAACAAAACAGATGGCGCCGTACAAACCGGAGGCAGCCAGGGACTGAAGGCTTCCTCAGAGGGAAGGTCACTGTTTGTGCATGAGAGAGAGAGAGTGTGTCCAAGTATGTACAGTGGCAAGAAAACGTATGTGAACCCTTTGTAAATACCTGGATTTCTGCATAAACTGGTCATCAAATTTGATCTGATCTTCATCTTGGTCACAACAATAGACAAGCACAGTTTGCTTAAACTAATAACACACAAACAAATTATAGGTTTTCATGTCTTCATTGAACACACAGTGTAAAGATTCACAGTGCAGAGTGGAAAAAGTATGTGAACCATTGGATTTAATAACTGGTTGACCCTCCTTTGGCAGCAATAACCTCAACCAAACGTTTTCTGTAGTTGCGGATGAGACCTGCACAACGGTCAGGAGGAATTTCGGACCATTCCTCTTTACAAAACTGTTTCAGTTCAGCAATATTTTGGGGATGAACTGCTCTCTTGAGGTCTTGCCACAAAATCTCAAATCGGGTTGAGGGTCAGGGCTCTGACTGGGCCACTCCAGAAGGTGTATTTTCTTCTGTTGATGATATACTTCTGTGTTTAGGGTCGTTGTTCTGTTGCATCATCCAACTTCTGTTGAGCTTCAATTGGCAGACAGACAACCTTATGAAAATGTCTCGATAAACTTGGGAATTCATTTTCCCATTGATTATATCAAGCTGTCCAGGCCCTGAGACACAAAGCAACTCATTTACATTTACATTTAAGTCATTTAGCAGACGCTCTTATCCAGAGCGACTTACAAATTGGTGCATTCACCTTATGACATCCAGTGGAACAGCCACTTTACAATAGTGCATCTAAATATTTTAAGGGGGGGGTGAGAAGGATTACTTACCCTATCCTAGGTATTCCTTGAAGAGGTGGGGTTTCAGGTGTCTCCGGAAGGTGGTGATTGACTCCGCTGTCCTGGCGTCGTGAGGGAGTTTGTTCCACCATTGGGGGGCCAGAGCAGCGAACAGTTTTGACTGGGCTGAGCGGGAACTGTACTTCCTCAGTGGTAGGGAGGCGAGCAGGCCAGAGGTGGATGAACGCAGTGCCCTTGTTTGGGTGTAGGGCCTGATCAGAGCCTGGAGGTACTGAGGTGCCGTTCCCCTCACAGCTCCGTAGGCAAGCACCATGGTCTTGTAGCGGATGCGAGCTTCAACTGGAAGCCAGTGGAGAGAGCGGAGGAGCGGGGTGACGTGAGAGAACTTGGGAAGGTTGAACACCAGACGGGCTGCAAACTCCAAACCACAATGCTCCCATCATACTGTGGGGATGAGGTTTTGATGTTGGTGTGCTGTGCCTTTTTTCTCTCCAAACAGTGTTGTGTTCCTTCCAAACAACTCAACTGTAGTTTCATCTGTCCACAGAATATTTTGCCAGTAGCGCTGTGGAACATCCAGGTGCACTTTTGCAAACTTCAGAAGTGCAGCAATGCTTTTTTGGACAGCAGTGGCTTCTTCCGTGGTGTCCTCCCATGAACATCATTCTTGTTTATTGTTTTACATATCGTAGACTCAACAACAGAGATGTTAGCACGTTCCAGAGATGTCTTTAGCTGACACTCTAGGATTCTTCTTGACCCCATTGAGCATTCTGCGCTGTGCTCTTGCAGTCATCTTTGCAGGACGGCCACCCCTAGGGAGAGTAGCAACAGTGCTGAACTTTCTCCATTTATAGACAATTTGTCTTACCATGGACTGATGAACATCAAGGCATTTCAAGATACCTTTTTAACCCTTTCCAACTTTATGCAAGTCAACAATTCTTAATCTTAGGTCTTCTGAGGTCTCTTTTGTTCGAGGCACGGTTCACATCAGGCAATGCTTCTTGTGAACAGCAAACTCACAAGGCAGCTCTAACCAACATCTCCAATCTCGTTTCATTGATTGGACTCAAGGTTAGCTGACCCCTGACTCCAATTAGCTTTTGGAGAAGTCATTAGCCTAGGGGGTTAACATACTTTCCCCAACCTACACTGGGAAAGTCTAAATGATGTGTTCAATGTAGACAAGAAAAATACAATAATTTGTGTGTTATTAGTTTAATTAAGCACACTGTTTGGCTATTGTTATGACTTAAATGAAGATCAGATCAAATTTGATGACCAATTTATGCAGAAATCCAGGCAATTCCAAAGGGTTCATATACCTTTTCTTGCCACTGTATGTATGTATGTATGTATGTATGTATGTATGTATGTATGTATGTATGTATGTATGTATGTATGTATGTATGTATGTATGTATGTATGTATGTATGTATGTATGTATGTATGTATGTATGTTCTTACCAGCTTGTCGTGGGCCTCTCTTTCTCTTGAAGGCAGCACCAGACTGCAGCGCCTCCAACAGGCCGTCCATGATACCAGTCTCATCACCCTCTGTATATATACACACACACACACACACACAATCAATATCACATACACAACTTTCTAACATATATAATCAATACAGAACAGAGAAACATCCATATTTACCATACAAAACACACAATTTTCAGCATCCTCCATACAGACATATGACAGAGGAGAGTTCAGTGGACAAAGTACGCCCCCTACCCTCACAAACACACATAACTCTCTCACAGGGGGGTGGGGGAGTGTCACCAGTCAAATGGACATGGTGGACCATTAGATACAGTAACCTAGTTGGGCACTGACCCAGTTCATATCCTGTAGAGGCTGCAGGAGTACACACACACACACACACACACACACACACACACACACACACACACACACACACACACAACAGGTCTAGTAAAATATGGCTCAATAAGCTTCAAATTTCGACCAGGGATGTGTGTGAGTATAATGTGTGTTTGTTTATGTCTTTGTACCCCTGCGCAGACACAGTGTCTGGTAGTCTAACGGGGCAGGGGAGAGGGGACTCACTGGCATATGGTTTGAATTATATCCACTTTGAACTAAAAGAAGGGAGGGTGACAGGGGGTGGGGGAGTGCTGCATGGGGTTAAAGGTTGTTGTCTTCACCCCCCCACCCCACCCCCCACTAGCTTAATCCCACTGTAAGCCTAGCGGCAGATGGCTCCTAGACTTGTCTGTCACATCAGAGAAAGTCATACACACACACACACACACACACACACACAGGCCCACAACACAGCTCGCATACCCACCCAAGTGGCCGCGGTACACAACTGCACAGGCAGAAAACATGCAGTGGTGTTTTTATTTTTAACCAAAAGGAGAATACTTCTGGCACAAAACCACTTCCCCCCACCTCCGTAAATCACACGCTTGTGTTAAACCCAAAGCCATCCAGTGAAAACATCTTCGAGGAAACTGCTTTTGGGTGGGTGTTAACAGCAGCAATAAAGGGACAAACTGGGACCGGTTTTAAAAAACATGCTATATAGTTTACCTAATGACCTGTACACTAAAATGAGACGACCGTATCCTAGAGCTAAGGCCCTCTCACTGCACAGCATGTATACATTATTGTATGGCGCTACATTGGCTATGCGAAAGACCGTCTAACGATTTAATAGTGCAAATTACACTATCGACTGCCCTATCATTTCTGTAAGTTAGATTTGTAAAATCGTTTTTTATTTTATTTGCATTAATCAATTTGAAACACTTGTTGATAGCTAATTAAATCACATATGATCCCTAAAACTGCTGCACAATACTCATTTAATTAACACAGCCATTGATAATCTATGTTTGGAAATCAATAGGAGAGTGAGTGGTGGTCAAGGTCATTATAAAATGCTCTCTGACCAGTGTGTAACGATGACCCCCCCACCCAACAAAAACAAGGTACAGCAAGCAAGGCAGTGAGTTAAAAGGGCATAAACTCTGCTAATCCGGTAATAGCATTAGATAATCAGCATTAGAGATAAAGCTGGAGAAAATGATTACCAGCTATTCTCTAAAGATGTCCCTTAGACAACCCCCACACAGCCTGGTGTCATCATGTGCAGAACAAGAGCACCCCTAATGGTATTACTTGACATATACACACACACAAACAAAGACAGACAACAGCCCCCCCTTTGGCCACGAGAGATGGTTTACCCAGCATGACTACCACTCTTGCAGGTCACATCCATCCCCCACCCCCTTCCTGTCATCCCACCTATCCCTTTCTCCTCTCCCCGTCCCTCCCTCTGTTCGGCGACGACCAACGCTGTCTAATCCCTCTGAGACATCTGTTGCTCTAAGCATTCCCAGTGGCCCCACGCCACACACACACACACACACATACACACACACACACCCTCTTTCATGCAGCACTGACACCTAGCTGCAGACCTGGGGAACTATGCAGGACTGTTGCTACTGAGGAATATGAACAGGTCCCAGGTCAGCTTAGACTACGGCTGCTGTCCCTAATACAATAGGCTTTTGCCATTGGCACTAAACCCTAGAATATATACAGTGAAGACTAAGCATAAATAAACTAGGCCTAAATCCTGATTATAAATGAGCAGTAGTACAGCCTGGCAGTATGTAATATCGCTGTATTTTAATCTCAATTTATATGCTGGTATTATAACTAGAGGTCGACCGATTAATCGGAATGGCCGATTAATTAGGGCCGATTTCAAGTTTTCATAACAATCGGAAATCTGTATTTTTGGGCGCCCATTACCGTTTAATATTTTTTAAATATTTTTTTTTTTACACCTTTTATTTAACTAGGCAAGTCAGTTAAGAACACATTCTTATTTTCAATGACTGCCTAGGAACTGTAGGTTAACTGCCTTGTTCAGGGGCAGAACGACAGATTTTCACCTTGTCAGCTCAGGGGTCCAATCTCCACAGTTAACTAGTCCAACGCTCTAACCATTGCACTCCACGAGTAGCCTGTTACATGAATGCAGTAGAAGCCAAGGTAAATTGCTTAACTAGCATTAAACTTATCTTATAAAAAACAATCAATCATAATCACTAGTTATAACTACTAATCCAGTTCAGCAGGCAATATTAACCAGGTGAAATTGTGTCATTTCTCTTGCGTTCATTGCATGCAGAGTCAGGGTATATGCAACAGTTTGGGCTGCCTGGCTCATTGAGAACTAATTTGCCAGAATTTTACGTAATTATGACATACATTGAAGGTTGTGCAATGTAACAGGAATATTTAGACTTATGGATGCCACCCGTTAGATAAAACACCGAACGGTTCCGTATTTCACTGAAATAATAAACGTTTTGTTTTCGAAATGATAGTTTCCGGATTCGATCATATTAATGACCAAAGGCTCGTATTTCTGTGTGTTATTATGTTATAATTAAGTCTGATTTGATAGAGCAGTCTGACTGAGGAGCAGCAGGCCCGTAGTCATTCATTCAAACAGCACTTTCGTGCGTTTTGCCAGTAGCTCTTCGCAAGCACAGCGCTGTTTATGACTTCAAGCCTATCAGCCTAATGGCTGGTGTAACCAACGTGGAATGGCTAGCTAGTTAGCTGGGTGTGCGCTAATACTGTTTCAAACGTCACTCGCTTTTAGATTTGGAGTAGTTAATCCCCTTGCGCTGCAAGGGCCGCGGCTTTAGTGGAGCGATGGGTAACGCTGCTGTCGATGTGTTCCTGTTCCTGGTTCGAGGCCAGGTAGGAGCGAGGAGAGGGACGGAAGCTATACTGTTACACTGGCAATACTATAGTGCCTATAAGAACACCCAATAGTCAAAGGTATATGAAGTACAAATGGTATAGAGAGAAATAGTCCTATAAATACTATATTAACTACAACCTAAAACCTCTTACCTCGGAATATTGGAACCACCAACTTTCATATGTTCTCATGTTCTGAGCAAGGAACTTAAACGTTAGCTTTTTTACATGGCACATATTTTACATGGCACATATTTTACATGGTACATATTTTACATGGCACACATTACTTTCTTCTCCAACACTTTGTTTTTGCATTAGTTAAACCAAATTGAACATGTTTCATTATTTATTTGAGGCTAAATTGGTTTTTATTGATGTTTTATATTAAGTTAAAATAAGTTAATTCAGTATTATTGTTAATTGTCATTATCACAAAAACATTTAATAAAAAGAAAATACAAAAATCAGCCGATTAATCGGTATCGGCCTTTTTGGTCCTCCAATAATCGGTATCCGCGTTGAAAAATCATAGTCGGTCAACCTCTAATTATAATGAGAGTGTCTGTGTGAGAGAAACTGAGGACACAGTCTCTGTTTATTTCACATGGGATTGTTAAGGCCATGAACTCCAAACACACACTGACCTCACAGAGTTCAACCAACTAGTGTGTGTGTGGGAGAGGGGGAGGGTGTGAGAAGCAGGAAGTAAAATGTGAGGCAAAGTAATTAGGAAGAGAGACCTTGAAACACAGGTCAACACGCACAACAAAGACTAGGTGAGTGTGTGTACTGTGTGTGTGTGTGTGTGTGTGTGTTTAACTAGGTTGTGAAGAATACCACGGAGCTTTGGCAGTCCTACCACCTGTATGTAAATGGCCTCTCCCCTCCCAGTCACACACAAATGTGCAGTCAAGTTTCATGGTGAACTGTCGACATGAAGCTCAATAGGCACTCAAAGCTCTATGAAGGAATGGATGGATGTGTGTGTGTGTGTGTGTGTTTTTTGAATGTCTGTAGTGGTTGACCATGAAAACGGACTCCTTCACGTTCGACACACTGCATGGAAAATTGGTTAAAATGGCAGGTAGATCACTTGCTGCCCCTTTAAAAAGAAAGGGGATAAATTATGGAAAGAATTAGGGAGAGATGGAAGAAAAAGAGGGAGGAGAAGAGCCAGCTGGAACACATCATCAGGAGAGAGGGAAATAATGTGGGTGAAAGAGTACACACACACACACACACACACACACACACACACACACACACACACACACACACACACACACACACACACACACACACACACACACACACACACACACACACACACACACACACACACACACACACACACACACACACACACACACACACACACACACACACAGCGCTGTAGCAGAGAGGAATTCTGTTGACTGTGGAACTGTGGAGTCCCAAGGGAGACCAACTGGAGCCAAGAGGAGGAATGTTCCGAAAGTAGGTCAGAGAAAGAAAAGTGGGGGAGGGACAGCTTGTGTGAGGGTGTAGAAGGCATAAAAAGTTACTTATTTGTGGTCCGTATGTATGGGTTTCAGCGCATTGCCCTGTGTGTGTGTGTGTCAGGATAAGACGCCCACTATCCCAGACAGAGAGGAAAGTATTTGTGGAGCTAGAGAGTTCCTCAATCTTCTTACTCTTTTCTGAGAAGAAAATCCCTCGTTCCAAAAACAACGGACGAGGGGATAAGACAGAGACTACAGTTTCCTCCACATTTGTATCCTCAGTCTCTCGTTCACACGCTCTTTTCTCTCGCTCTGTGCAGAGATCCTCTATATTAGATTATCTTAGGTCTGCTGTGGATTACTGGAGAACACACACACACACACACACACACACAACCACAGATCCCGCAGTACAGTGGGCTCTGACTGCCCCCAACTGGTATCAAGGAGAAGTTCAGTTCACAAAACATCCTCCCACCCACACACGTTGACCCACTCCTCTCCCACAGACACTCTGACCTTCGTTGAGGTCCAGTTGTTGGCTTCTCTTCTGTTTCTCCTCCTTCTCCCTGTCAGCCTTCTCTCTGGCCAGCTTTGCTCTCTTGATCTTCTCCTCCGCCTCCCTCCTCTTCGCATTCTCCTTCACGGCTTGCTGAGGGGACATGGACACAAGAGACGGTGAGTGCGTGTGTACGCGAGAGGGGGGAGAGAGCGTGAGCACGCGACACCGAGAAACACTTGAAGAGTTGGCCACGTGCCAAGACAACCGGGTCAAACAAGCCAGCACCTGCACGATGCACGATCACGGAGCTCTCTTAGTAAACCACAGTCGCAGCTAAACGCTTTAAAATGTGACAGACACGCCACGTCAGCCGTTACGAACGCCATGTCAACACTAAGAACAGGTGGCAGAACCTGCCCCCCAGTTTCCACTCCTCCCTCTAATGTGTTTGTTTAGGCTAAGAGGGAACTGATAAGGAATTACCCGTAGACTACACCTGCCTACGAACAAAGTAAATATTACTTGCACAGACAGGTGAGGAGACGCTATCGACTTCAGTGTGTCGAATTGAACCCGAAATGAGAGACACCCGTGCGCGCGAGCGCACACTCACCTGGAACATGTTCTTGAAGTTGTTGAGGTCGCCAAAGAACTCTTCGACAGAAATCTTGCGAGGGTCGAACACAAAGTAGTCCCCCAGGTCAGAGTACTGCTTCTCCATGTTCTTATGCATCATGTCCAACTTCTCGTACTGCTCTCTGGCACTGCCCACGAAGCTGTGGACAACAGCGTTAAGGAACACACGGCCCAGCAAACACACAGAGGCCTACACACACTCTCACACACATTCAGCACGGAAGACCTGGCCTGCAGGAAATGACATCGGAGGATGTGTCCCGGTCTCCGTCGTAATTCGTAGGGTGTGTGTGTGAAGCTAATTAGAAACAACACTTTACACGTCATTCTATTGGGTCAGAGGAAGTGAAAAAGACTGGAGTTGAAGTTGGACTCTGAGTGAATGTGATTCGCAGTAGTAAAGGATATATTCATTTTCTCTATGAACATGTCCCTGTCACTCTGTGGAGGAGGGAAGGTCTCCAGGTCCTTGTCCAGACTCTTCAGCGCACGGCCCATCTGCTCCAAGTTCTTCTGCAGAGTCTCAGCCGACACTGACACAGGGGTTAGAGGGGAAAAGGGGCAATACGTGTCATGAAAGGCAAGGGGATGAGGAGAGAAAAACAAGGAAAGGAAAACTGTGTCCGAATATTTATATACCCCCCCCCCCCCCCCCCCGTCTTAGTTATTAGGGCAGGTGTTAGGTGTAGTCTAGGGTCGGGCAATATTACGATAGCATCGTCTAGCGTCTACTGTCAGCCATCGCCGATGGTGACGACACAGCGAAGTGACAGGCGATGGTTTAGCCCATTTAAAAAGTGACTGGCGCCGCGCCGTAGGCCTAAGGGACCGAGTCGGTCAGCATACGAGTGCCATTCCCGAGTAATCTGCCTGGGTCCTATTTGCTATTGCCCTATTTCAATAAACAGCCTGTTATTTATGCAAGCCTACTATAGAACGCAACAGAGTAAAGTAGCCAAGGCGAAAATTCCCCCAAAAGCAGCGCAAAATGTCCAGTCAGAATACTGCTTCTCTCTCTCGAACACTCCTTAACTAGATTGGGTCTAGCTGTAATACATTTAAAAAATTTATTTTAAAAACGCAGGCTATATTCCCTCTCCATTTGATATGAATAGGACTTTGGGCCAAGCTACACTTTCATCATTTTACGCATGCATGGTAGCCAGGGGACTCATAACGAGAGCGATCAAACGATAGCAATAGACTATAGAAAAAAAATGTTGAATTACAAGCTTCAAGTTTAAGCCCATTAAGAAATAAATGATCCGTGCGGGAAAAAATCCATCTAAAAACAAAACCAAAACGGCCAATAACCTAAACTCCTACTAGGCCTATCATAAAAGCTTAAAGGCTCATTTAAGTTATGAACAGTAGCCTATTTCCTAAATATTCTATAGTCCTAAAGTTGCCTCTTTCAAAGAGAACAAGAATGAAAATTAAGAGAGGAGGAAGCAAAACAAGTAGTGTGAAGCACGAGGACGTTGCTTCTATCCAGCCCGTGATTTTATCACTACTTGATCACGATAGGACAAAAGGTTGACGTCGCCCGACCCTAGTGTGGTCCATGGTTGTCGTGGTTACCTCGGCTGGCCTTCTCCACGTGGATGAGCTCGTCTGGGAAGGTCATGACGTCGGGATACTGCTCCTGACAAACGTCAGCCAGGAAGTGCAGCAGCGTCTGCTTCAGGTCAGCCGTCTTGGTATCCCGCAGCTGATTGGACAGAGGGCAAATCAGACAAGAGTTTGATCCCCCTCCCTTTTAAAACCCTCAATGCAGTCTGCTTATCACGTCCATTTTGTCCTAACCCTGTAGCGTGTATGTAGATATGCGGTTGTGTCTGTGTGTTAGTTTATTTAGATCTCTATCACCTTGCAGAAGTAGTGGATGTTGAATGTGAAGGCCTCTGAGTGACGTGCACGTGTGGTTATGTACACGTGCTTCTCACACACACACACACACACACACACACACACACACACACACACACACACACACACACACACACACACACACACACACACACACACACACACACACACACACACACACACACACACACACACACACACACACACACACACCTTGCAGAGGTAGCTGATGCTGAATCCGAAGGCCTTGGCGTTGCGGGAACCGGCGTTCATGTAGTTGCCCACCAGCAGGATGATCTGCAGCAGCTGGGAGAAGGTGGCGCTCTTCCTCAGCTCCTCGCAGGCCGCTGTCACGGACACCACATCTGGCTTGATGTTGTTCAGCTGCTCCTCAAACTGCAGCCGGAACAAGATGGCCGTCAGCCGAGGCTTCAGCCGCTTCACCGTTGACATCTGGAGGCGGGAGCGAAGGGAGTGTTGGAGACCATGACAGACACAAGAGGTAAATGTGTTATAAATGATTTCTGAAGCATCTTTTTAGTGCAAACGAACACTTATAAAAGGCGTTATAGAGCATTCACAAGTTATGTTTCCTTTAAAGTGGGTTGGGAGGGATTGTATTTCCTGGTAGTGTTTGACTAGGGTCAATGAGTTTGTGTGTGTAGTTGGCTAGTTCGTGTTTTCCAAGTCTAATGTGTTACGCTATGGGTTATTCAGGCCAATCAGAGCTTTGTTAACTCCTCATTTTTCCACATAATAGCGTGTGTGTTCTGTTTCTCACCACGACTCCAAACTGCTCGGCCTCTGCCAAGTCTTCATACTCGTCTTTCATCTCACCCAGAACATTTAGCGTTTCCTGTTCAGGCAGCTGCTTGATAAGATTCTACACAGACAAAGAGAGACACAGAGAGAGACACAGAGAACATTAATTTACACACAGGACAAATACAACATTTGAATGCATAAAAACGCACGCATAGGAAACACCGACTCGGCTCACGTTCAGCCAGCAAGCCAGACAGACAAACAAAGACACCCTCTCTCTGGTCTGTACCTGCACCATGGACTCAGAGAGCAGCTTCTCGTTGACCTCCAGGATGACGTTCTTGATCTCCTCGTAGGGCAGACGGAACGAGCCCAGGAAGATGGCTGAAACACACAGCCAGTCAGAGTTCACACACACACACACACCACAACACGTGACTGCTAGATCATTTGCTGCATTGTAACCCTGAGAAGCTGAGCATAGTGGATGGTGGTGACGGCACTCACAAAGGTTCTGAGATGATTTGGAGTCCAACACCTTCAACTCTTTCACCTTCTTCTTCTGGGTTGTTTTCTTTTCCTCCTCTCCCTCCTGGTCTTTCTTAGCTAGTCACAGAGAAAGAGAGAGCGAGAGAGAGCGAGAGAGAGCGAGAGGTGAAGATTTTATATTGTTAATATTTGGTCTTCAGTAGCTCAGTTGGTAGAGCACGGCAACTAAGTCACTTCAGATGAAAGCTAAAATGGCAAGAGGTCAATCCCGAGGCACATTTCAACTGGAGGGAGGAGATAGATGGCGCGCAAGAGGGTAAAAAAAGGAACATGGCAGTGGAGAGGAGGCCACGGTGACCATTTTAAAGCATATGACAAGGAAAACAGAAAGAGTGATATAACAGAGGTGACAAGAGAAACAGTATGATAGAAATAGAGGGGGGGAGAGGTGGATGTAGATAGAGGCTGGCAGAGAGAGAGAGAGAGAGAGATGCCCTTTTCGTGCGTCTCCCACCTCCAGCTGTAGAATGTCATGGAGGTGTTGGGAGCATTGTAACGTTACACCTCGGAGTAGACGGGAGAAACAGCACTCCAGCACCACGGGGGAAGAATTTTCACGTCGCACAAGGCTACTGGACATAGTTCTCATGCAGATGGACATGGAGGGCTCGGAGGCAGGCACAAAGCAACAGCGAACACACCACCATATACACTCAAACTGTTGGGACAAGGGTCAGGAACTTGTCTGTGGGGAGTGTGTGTACTTCTGGGTTGAGTTCAGTTTGTTGGACACACACACACACACACACAAAAAGAATTGTACGCACAAAATCATTTAGCTAACAGGGATCTTGATCCAGGAAGCGATTGAATGTCTCGGCTGTAACCAAGAAGCTTGCTAAGTTAGCAAGCTTCAGCCTTGAGCTTGATCAAATGTATTTAACACATCTTAGATTTCTTATGGTTATACTTAACTTATAGTTAGTTATAAGCAGTGACATAGCATGCAGTCCCCCCCCCCCCCAAAAAAAATATGACTTTGTATTTTTAAAATGGTTTTTGAAAATCATACATTCGGTATTTCGACATATACCATATAGTGCATTCGGAAAGTATTCAGACACCTTGACTTTTACCACATTTTGTTACGTTACAGCCTTTATTCTAAAATGACCGCCCGGCCAAACTGAGCAATCGGGGGAGAAGGGCCTTGGTCAGGGAGGTGACCAATAACCAGATGGTCACTGACAGACCTCCAGAATTCCTCTGTGGTGATGGGAGAACCTTCCAGAAGGACGACCATCTTTGCAGCCCTCCGCCATTCAGGTCTTTGGTGTGATGAAACCAAGATTGAACTCTGGCCTGAATGCCAAGCGTCGCGTCTGGAGGAAACCTGGCACCAACCCTACGGTGAAGCATGATGGTGGCAGGGACACAAGGCGGGATTGAGGTAAAGATGAACTGAGCCAAGTACAGAGATATTCTTGATGAAAACCTGCTCCAAAGTGCTCAGGACCTCAGACTGGGGTGAAGGTTCAACTTCCAACAGGACAATGACCCTAAGCACACAGCCACCACAACGCAGGAGTGGCTTCGGGACAAGTCTCTGAATGTCCTTGAGTGGCCCAGCCAGAGCCCGGACTTGAACCTGATCAAACATCTCTGGGAGACCTGAAAATAGCTGTACAGCGATGCTCCCCATCCAAACTGACAGAGCTTGAGAGGATCTGCAGAGAAGAATGGGAGAAAGAACCCAAATACAGGTGTGCCAAGCTTGTAGCATCATACCCAAGAAGACTTAACGCTACAATTGCTGCCAAAGGTGCTTCAATAAAGTACTGAGTAAAGGGTCTGAATACTTATGTAAATGTGATATTTAAGTTAATAAACCTGTAAAAATGTCTAAAACAGAGTTCTTGCTTTGTCATTATGGGGTATTGTGTGTAGATTGATGAGTAAAACAGGTTTCATCCATTTTAGAATAAGTCTAATGTAACAAAAAAAGGTCAGTCAATCCGGAAAATGTCAAGAACTTTAAAAGTTTCTTCCACAATCACCCGACCTCAACTCAATTGAGATGGTTTGGGATGAGTTGGACCACAGAGTTAAGGAAAAGCAGCCAACAACTCCTTCAAGACAGTTGGAAAAGCAGCCAACAACTCCTTCAAGACAGTTGGAAAAGCAGCCAACAACTCCTTCAAGACAGTTGGAAAAGCAGCCAACAACTCCTTCAAGACAGTTGGAAAAGCATTCCAGGTGAAGCCGGTTGAGAGAATGCCAAGAGTGTGCATATAACTACTACAACAGTACTACTACTACAGTACTACCACAGTACACTGTATAATAACAAAGAGCAGGCCTTGTCTGAGGCCCCACTCTCTCTCTCCGTCTCTCTCTCACACTCCACCACTCACAGCCACTACTGAACAGCATTGTTTGTTTCACTTGGGCATCATGACCTCCTGTTAGCATCTTTGTCACCTGTCTGCTGTCTGTGGGTAGCATATGTGTTTTCCCTGTGTGACAACAAGCATATGTTGCCTTCGTATGTACCTAATGTATTGTGTGTGTGTGTGTGTGTGTTCACGTGTACTGTCTGTATTGTCAATAGGAATCATAAACACCATTGTGTCTCGCACACTCTGTCCTGGAGCCTACAGAGAGCAGGAAGACTATCAGGATATCCGCCGTTACACACAGGGACATAGACACACACACAATCAGAGAGACA
Organism: Oncorhynchus keta; assembly: GCF_023373465.1. Lineage (NCBI taxonomy): Eukaryota > Metazoa > Chordata > Actinopteri > Salmoniformes > Salmonidae > Oncorhynchus > Oncorhynchus keta. The sequence continues at coordinate 48,505,022 of NC_068424.1, read as the reverse complement.
AATAGAGATGGACATACACGATATATACAAAAGTATGTGGACACCCCTTCAAATTAGCAGATTCGGCTTATCCAGCCAAACCCGTTCCTGACAGGTGTATAAAATCGAGCACACCACCATGCAATCTCCACAGACAAACACTGGTTGTGGAAATGCGTTCAATGAACTGATGAATCACTCTTCGCCATCTGGCAGTCCGACAGACGAATCTGGGTTTGGCAGCTGCCAGGAGAAAGCTACCTACATGAATGCATAATGCCAACTGTAAAGTTTGGTGGAGGAGGAATAATGGTCTTAGCTGTTTTTCCTGGCTCAGGCTAGGCCCCTTAGTTCCAGTGAAGGGAAAGCATAACGCTACAGCATACAATGACATTCTAGGCAAATGTGTGCTTCCAACTTTATGGCAACAGTTTGGGAAAGGCCCTTTCCTGTTTCAGCATGACAATGCCCCTGTGCACAAAGCGAGGTCCATACAGAAATGGTTTGTCGAGATCGGTGTGGAAGAACTTAACTGGCCTGCATAGAGCCCTGACCTCAACTCCATCGAACACCTTGGGATGAATTGGAACAGACTGCGAGCCAGACCTATTTGCCCAACATCAGTGCCCAACCTCAATAATGCTTGTGGCTGAATGGAAGTCCCCACAGTAATGTTCAAACATCTAGTGGAAAGAAGAGTGGAGGCTGTTACAGCAGCAAATTAGAGACCAACTCCATATTAATGAATCTGGAATGAGATGTTCGACGAGCAGGTGTCCACATACTTTGTCACGTAGAGAGAGCAAGAGTGCGAGAGAAGAGGGGATGAGAGAGAGAGAGGGGATGAGAGGAGTGAGAGGGGATGAGAGTGTGCTCTTACCCTTATTATAGTGCATGATACGCTCTAGCCAATCAGAGCACAGCCCTCTGATAAGCTTTCCTATGACGTTGTCGTCGACACACGTAGTCATTACATCACTATCATAAAACAGGTCCTAGGCCGAGGGCAAAACAGGTCCTAGGCCGAGGGCAAAACAGGTCCTAGGCCGAGGGCAAAACAGGTCCTAGGCCGAGGGCAAAACAGGTCCTAGGCCGAGGGCAAAACAGGTCCTAGGCCGAGGGCAAAACAGGTCCTAGGCCGAGGGCAAAACAGGTCCTAGGCCGAGGGCAAAACGGGTCCTAGGCCGAGGGCAAAACACGGGTCCTAGGCCGAGGGCAAAACGGGTCCTAGGCCGAGGGCAAAACGGGTCCTAGGCCGAGGGCAAAACGGGTCCTAGGCCGAGGGCAAAACGGGTCCTAGGCCGAGGGCAAAACGGGTCCTAAACCGAGGGCAAAACGGGTCCTAAACCGAGGGCAAAACGGGTCCTAGGGCAAAACGGCTGCACACATACAGGTTCTCTCATTTATGGTGCAATGGCACCCCTACTGGCCACTGATAACACACCACTCACACTAAACTGCCACAATGGGGGGAGAACACTGACACACACATGGCATGTCCATTAGCAAACACACAAACGTTCTCGTTTTATAGTACATGCTGTAGTTCTATTGCTCCCCACCCGCACAAAGGGGACCCCTTACTCACCCCCATACGCCCCCTCCCCCGGTTACCCCACCACAGCCCCCTGCCTCACCAACAGCTGTCTGGCACTGAGACAAGTGTGTGTGTGTGTGTGTGTGTGTGTGTGTGTGTGTATGCGCTCAAGTCTTTTCGTTACTGTTCAACTAACATTACAAATCTATCTCCTGCTAAAAGAGACAAACAAAGAAGGAGAGGAGGGTTAAGGAGAAGAGCCAAGTCATGCAGTAGTTGAATAGATAAAGCTTAAATAAAGGTTAAACATTTTTCTTTATATATATGCCATTTAGCAGACGCTTTTATCCAAAGCCAATGTGTGCATACATTCTACGTATGGGTGGTCCCGGGAATCGAACCCACTACCCACACTACAAGCGCCATGCTCTACCAACTGAGCTACAGAAGGACCACAAAAAAGTCTGAGTGAGTGTCTGTACAAAAAGGAGACTGTTTATCAGTCACCAGGCATGAACTGTTATTCATCCCCCCATCCTCTTCTCTCTCTCTTCCCTTCCTCTCTCGCTCCTTAAAAGGATAGAATCTGTGTGAGGAGGTGACGGCTCGCTGCCTTGGAGCAAAGAAAAGAGAGAAACAGGAAAGAACAAAAAAAAAACCTTCTCAGAGAAAAGCTCTCTTATTTCATCCATTTCCCTCTCCTTCATTCCCTCTCCTCTTTCATTCTCCCATTACCACTCCCTGCATGCGGAGTAGACTGGACCAAGGTTATTTTGATTCTAAAAGCTTACAGATGGCAGAGTCCATTGTGTGCATATGGAGGAAAAGAGTGGCTCATGACACACCTCTACTGGCCAGCTGGGAGAAGTGCACTCAACATTATATAACTTGAATACAACTTCCCCCCCATACAACATTCTTCTGCCCAGAGTTTCTCCCCAGCTAGAAGTGGAGGAGAGGGTTTTAGGTTTCGAGAGTCATATTCTTAAGGTTTGGACTGAGAGGCTCCTGATATTTTGCTTCTACATGTCTAGCTGCCATACAACACACACACAATAGACTTTTTCTCCTGCTTACAAAGTCTTGAACTTCACAACCTTAATTCAATATGTTTAGACTGGAAGCCTCGCGCGTTCAATTTGAAAATGAAGTTACTCTAAAAGTTTGAATGGAATGTACGTGACAAAGACTGGAGAGAAAATGGAGAGCATGGGGAAGGGGGGCTAAAAAGTGGCCTCATGCCACGTCTTTTGTCTAAACTTAACAGAAGGACAGCTGACTGAGACTTGGTCCCTTTAAACTTTAAAATGTGCACATTACGCCACGGTGTGTGTGTGTGTGTGTGTGTGTGTGTGTGTGTGTAAAGAGAGAAAGAATAGGGGGGTTCCAGAATAACCTCGGACTGAAAGAGCCCCTTCATCCTGTTTTTCTTTCTGAAAGGAAGCAGGGAAAATGGATTCCTGGCAGTGCATGTGGAGCCCAACAGCAGATGGCTGGGTGGGGCAGGGGGGGGAAGGGAAGCAGGATGTGGGAGGGCCAGGCTGGGTGGGAGGGGTTAGGGGAGGGGCTAGGACTGTGCTCACTTGCGCACCCCTGGTGTCTGAACAGTGGAGCTGCTTGGAAGAATTACTCCACTGACCCACAGCGCACACATGTCATCTCATAAAGGCTGTATAAAGTTGAAAATGAATTAAACAGCAAATATCAAATCATGACAAAATGAGAATGTCATTTATTTGTCATTTCCACCAGTCATCAGCTTGCATGTGTGCTGTGATGGTATGGTAAAGTCACATGACAAAAAGTACCATCTAGAGAATGCAAAACCTTTGTAAAAAGTCCAAACAATTAAGTTATATATGGTTGGAAGAGTAGCCCTAGTGTATAAGTACAGACAACATATATTTATTTAAATTAATTACCTATATCATTGAGTTAAGTCCCAAAACAGATTTTTAAAGTATACTAAAAGCCTCTACTCTAAAACTAAATTAGACCTCTTCAATGCGTTTCCGACCAAATCTCATAAAGTCTCAACATAATGCAGCTCTACTTCATGTATATCTATTTCATGTATTGAACCCTTATGACATCCTCACATTTACATAATCTTATAACATCTCCCCAGAACTACATTAATATACATATATATTTTAACCATTTTAAATGTACTTTCTAATCATTGAACGAGCTGTGAGTACAAAACATTAAGAACACCTGCTCTTCACCGTGACAAACTGACCAGGTGAATCCAGGTGGAAGCTACGATCCCTTATTGATGTCACTTGTTAAATCCACTTCAATCAGTGTAGATGAAGAGGAGACAGGTTGAAGAAGTCTTGAGAAATGGAATGTGTGTATGTGCCATTCAAAGGGTGAATGGACAAAAGAGTTAAGTGTCTTTGAACGGGGTATGGTAGTAGGTACCACGCACACCGGTTTGTGTCAAGAACTGCAATGCTGCTGGGTTTGTCCCACTTAACAGGTTACCGTGTGTTTCAAGAATGATCCACCACCCAAAGGACATCCAGCCAACTTGACACAACTGTGAGAAGCATTGGAGTCATCATGGGCCAGCATCCCTGTGGAACGCTTTCAACACCTTGTAGAGTGGGTGGGTGGTGGTGGTGGGGTGCAACTCAATATTAGGAAGGTGTTCTTAATGTTTTGTACACTTCGTGTATATGCCAGTGATCCATGTGCTGTAGAACAAAAGAGTCACTCATGTGGATTGCTGTATGTATGGTGATGCGTGGAGTATGAGTGACCTCTACTGGCGAAAGCACAGTACTGTTTCTAGAGTAATGTATCAGCCAACAGTAAGGAACACCACGGTCCTAGTGGTTACTACTCTGTCACTCTCTGTGAGAGTGACCCTGAGAGTGTATGAGAGGGTGTGTGTTCTAGAGAGAAAGGTTGTGTGTGTGTGTGTTATTCTCTCAGGGCCGTTCTGACCTCTCTCTGCTCTCCTGGCCATGAAGGTCTGCAGTGATGACGCACTCACACCATGCAGCCTGCATCAGTGATGAAGCACACACACACACGCTATTCAGCCTGCATCACTGATAAGGCACTACAGCTGACACACAGACACAGATTCACCTTGAACTCATTCTCACTGCTGCCACAACCACATAAACAGCTCATAAACCCCCTTTAAAACACCAGGACGATACACACACACACACAGGGCGAGAAGAGGCAGTTAGAGGTTAGCTGTAATGCGCTACCACTGGCTGTGGTTATTAAATCAGCCCTATATCAGCCACTCTCCCTGGGACATGAGCTAAGATTTACTACTGCAATTACACCAGCTAATTAAAACAGAGAGAGAGGGGGGGGCGAGAGGAGAGCAAGAGAGGGGGAGAGCGAGAGAGAGGGGGGAGAGAGAGAATAATAGGGAGTGTGTTTGCGAAATTAAGAGGGAGGAGAGGACAGTTAAAGGGAGAGAGAGGGCCATAAAACGAGTCAAACAAAGGAAATGGAGAGAAAGAGGGAGGGAGGGAGAGAGAAAGATGAGAGAGAGAAAGGTGAGAGAGAGCGAGAAAAAGGGTGAGGGCTATGTGCGCAAATGTTTCCTCTTCTCATCCACTTCACTTTGCCATTGACCTTGAGTTCCACACAACCACACCCACACACACAAAATCACACACACCTCAGATTCATCCTCTCCCAGTCCCTCCTTCACACTCCAGAGGACTCAGACAAGCCCAACCAGCGCTGGAGGGGGTTGACACTTGCTCGCCCACCCTCCATGTGTGTGTGTGTGTGCGTATGTACCTCTGTGTGTGTACGTGTGTGTGTGTGTGTGGTGCTCGAAAAATCCACTAGTGGTTGGTACACTGTGTGGAGCGCGAGCAGAGAGAGGACGTCCTTGAGGATGTAGTATTGCTCTTGCCGTCAAACGGCTCCCTCTAGGGTGGTTGACGGGGTACTGCAAGCTGTCTCAGAAAATATTAGATCAGTCGCAACACAACCGCAACACAACCACACGACACTGACAGATTGTCATGTGGTAGTCATATAGACACTGTACACACACACTGTGTTCTAACCCTCTAGGTAACAACCGCCTAGGGCTATGGAAGGGTTTGGAGCAGTACTGCTGTCGCTCTGAAATATTAACACGCTCATTCTGGACAGACACCAGGAAAGGAGGAGAGGAAGAAAGCGGAAAGGAGGCAGAGATAAAAAGGGGAAAGAAACGTCGGGCTTCACAGTGTCATGCCACAGAGGAGTGCAGACATTCACTCTGTTAACACCCCCCCCCGCCCCCTGTTCCCTTCCTCAGTCTCCCATCTCCATCCGTCTGCTTCTCCTCCCAGGCATCTCTCTCTGCTTCAGTGAGGAGGACAAAGGAAAGCACTCTCTCTCTCTCTCTAGCTCCCTCCTCTAGTTCGCTCTCTCCCCCTGTCTCCTTGGGCTAGCCTTGCAGGCTTGATTAGCAGTCGCGAGTTGACCACATGGTGGAAACAGACTGACACGCGCACACGACGAATAGGAGGCAGAGAGAGCGTTTCAGCGGGATCCATAGGCCCCAGGGCTCTGCCTTTAGAAGACATGGGGGCGGGGAGAGGGATACTGCCCTTTAAAATGTCACACAGTGCTCGCAGGGCATGAAAAAAAAACACACACTTGAGAAAAAGATGTCGGATCTAAATGTCTTCAAGCCACCATAGAGACTTCTGTTCCTGTTATTGTCACTCTCGCTTTCTCTGCCAGTCTCAGGGTCTGGCCAGGGCTCACATAGGCACGGATGAAGAGGAGGAGGAATAGGGGGGAGGGAGATGAGGAAGAAAGCAAGAAGAGAGAAGGAGGGTATGGAGAGGAGATGATGAGGGGCGAGAGAGGGGGGAAAGGGAGATAGATAGGGGGAGAGGGGTATGAACGGGGACAGCCCCAGCGAGACCCGGCCTCAATCACAAGGATTAGCTCTGAGCAGCCAGCTAGCGTCTCTGTCCGTCTGTCTGCCACAGATGATCAGAAACAAGATTTAATCCAACTGCTAAAACGGGGGCCTGGCTCTCCTCTTTCATCCACATAAAGGGAACCTACATACAGTAGTGTATCGCGCGTGTGTGTGCGTGTGTGTGTGTGTGTGTGTGTGTGCAGGGTTTCAGACTTAACATTTTCCACTGGTTGCACTAGCGCTACTAAGTTTTTCAGTTGGTGGCACCAGGCCATGATTTCGGTGCACCATTCCCCCCCTCCTGGCATTACACATTTACATTTAAGTCATTTAGCAGACGCTCTTATCCAGAGCGACTTACAAATTGGTGCATTCACCTTATGACATCCAGTGGAACAGCCACTTTACAATAGTGCATCTAAATCTTTTAAGGGGGAGAAGGATTACTTTATCCTATCCTAGGTATTCCTTAAAGAGGTGGGGCTTCAGGTGTCTCCGGAAGGTGGTGATTGACTTACACAATATAAAAAACGAGTAGCATGTTGTACAGTCATTCACAGTGCTTTATTAAAAAGTCTAATAGTCTACTGAGATGGTGTTGAAGAACAAAGTTGGTTCAACTCCTCAGGTTGTGGTTCAACATGTATCTTTTTAAATGTTCAACTCAATCCAGTGACTGTCAATGCATTTTTTTGGGGTAGCCAATTGGATTAATAATGAGCAAAAAAATATTAAAAAACACAACCATTTCTAATATTTTACTGAGTTACAGTTCATATAAGGAAAATCAGTCAATTGAAATAAATAAATTAGGCCCTAATCTATGGGTTTCATTTGACTGGGCAGGGAGTGCAGCCGCTTGGCAGCCAGGCCCACATGCTGGGGAAACAGGCCCAGCCAATCAGAATGATTATTTTTCCACATAAGGGCTTTATTTTGGACAGAAATACACCGCTCCCCCAACACATTACTTTTATATTTTTGTTAAGTGGAATAAAATATATTTTACTGTTCAATTGGGTTCCAGAAATTATGTACTTTATGTTCAATCGAGATTAATTTGCCTGCATCTTTATGTGCACTAATATCAATATCAAATATCTTTGTTATAAAATTGAGCAAAAAATTTAAATGTTTTAATTCTACCTACAGAAAGCTGAGAACCTTGTCTTTAATTGTGACAACAGGGTAGCTGTGTTTTCTCTGCAATTGGATTTGAAATGTTATACAATAAGAACATTTCTCTTTCTCCTGGAGCATTATTCCCTCCGGTAAAGGAAAGAGAGCGGCTGCTCAAAACAGCTGCAGTCCCGAGTAAAACAGGTAAAGGGGCAAGCAGGCGGGGACTTTCAATACAGGAATCATAAGGATACCATACTTTATCAAACCATGGTTTTAGCCCCCCCATAAAAAACATTGTCACAGGGTCGCAAAGTCTGTCTAAATGGTCACAGTCTGGAGCCCTGTGTGTGTGTGTGTGTGTGTGTGTGTGTGTGTGTGTGTGTGTGTGTGTGTGTGTGTGTGTGTGTGTGTGTGCGCGTGTAGTGTAACCATACAGCCTATATACTCTCTAGAGAAAAGTCCACTAGTTCTGTTCCCAGTGAGTCACACACACCATCAGGAGATCATGGACCCAGTGACTGCTGAGGTTTGGACCCAGTGACTGCGGAGGTTTGGACCCAGTGACTGCGGAGGTTTGGACCCAGTGACTGCGGAGGTTTGGACCCAGTGACTGCGGAGGTTTGGACCCAGTGACTGCGGAGGTTTGGACCCAGTGACTGCGGAGGTTTGGACCCAGTGACGGCGGAGGTTTGGACCCAGTGACTGCGGAGGTTTGGACCCAGTGACTGCGGAGGTTTGGACCCAGTGACTGCGGAGGTTTGGACCCAGTGACGGCGGAGGTTTGGACCCAGTGACTGCGGAGGTTTGGACCCAGTGACTGCGGAGGTTTGGACAGTGAGGTTTGGACCCAGGAGGTGAGGGACCCAGTGACGGCGGAGGTTTGGACCCAGTGACGGCGGAGGTTTGGACCCAGTGACGGCGGAGGTTTGGACCCAGTGACGGCTGAGGTTTGGACCCAGTGACTGCGGAGGTTTGGACCCAGTGACTGCTGAGGTTTGGACCCAGTGACGGCTGAGGTTTGGACCCAGTGACGGCGGAGGTTTGGACCCAGTGACGGCGGAGGTTTGGACCCAGTGACGGCGGAGGTTTGGACCCAGTGACGGCTGAGGTTTGGACCCAGTGACGGCTGAGGTTTGGACCCAGTGACGGCTGAGGTTTGGACCCAGTGACGGCTGAGGTTTGGACCCAGTGACGGCTGAGGTTTGGACCCAGTGACGGCTGAGGTTTGGACCCAGTGACGGCTGAGGTTTGGACCCAGTGACGGCTGAGGTTTGGACCCAGTGACGGCTGAGGTTTGGACCCAGTGACGGCTGAGGTTTGGACCCAGTGACGGCTGAGGTTTGGACCCAGTGACGGCTGAGGTTTGGACCCAGTGACGGCTGAGGTTTTGACGGCTGAGGTTTGGACCCAGTGACGGCTGAGGTTTGGACCCAGTGACGGCTGAGGTTTGGACCCAGTGACGGCTGAGGTTTGGACCCAGTGACTGCGGAGGTTTGGACCCAGTGACGGCTGAGGGTTAGACACAGTGACGGCTGAGGTTTGGACCCAGTGACGGCTGAGGTTTGGACCCAGTGACGGCTGAGGTTTGGACCCAGTGACGGCTGAGGTTTGGACCCAGTGACGGCTGAGGGTTAGACACAGTGACGGCTGAGGTTTAGACACAGTGACGGTGGAGGTTTAGAGGTTGCCAGATACACCCAGATATCCTATCCTATTATCTACAAAGGTGGACTCTAACTGTATGGTCTGATTGCAGGTTAAGCCCACCATGGTTCCCATAGCGTTTCTAATATCCGTTTCAGCCCCATACAAACGAAGACACAAATACTGAGACCCCCCCCACAAACCAAAAATCATCTCCTAAAACATCTGTTTCTTAAACCCTCGAAGGAATTGGTCACAATTATACGGGCACACAAAACCAACACGCACACAGTTCTAATCCAGCCATGTGCTTACCGACCTGTCGAGATGGAAGGGCTATGAAGCCAGTCAACGGCCCAAACAGGCCACGACGTGTGTGGAAGCTGATTTACTGTACAACCCCCCCCCCCCAAGAGGTTAGCCTCTGTCTCCTTTCTCAACTGGTTTAGTGTGCTGCAAAATATTTTGTGTGTGTGTAAGACTGTCTAGTACAGATAGACACCATAGTCTGTGTAATCCAGTCCGACGGGAGCTAAAGCTGCAGTTAACTCCAGAGACTGTCAGAACAGCTCCAGGGAGAAGAAAAGAGAAGGAAAAAGAAATCGGCCTTACACACGGCAGTTACCACAGATAGCTTCAGCACTGAGACATACAGTGAGAAGTTTACATACACCTTAGCAAATTACATTTAAACTCAGTTTTTCACAATTCCTGACATTTAATCCTAGTAAAAATTCCCTGTCTTAGGTCAGTTAGGATCACCACTTTATTTTAAGACTGTGAAATGTCAGAATAATAGTAGAGATAATTATTTATTTCAGCTTTTATTTCTTTCATCACATTCCCAGTGGGTCAGAAGTTTACATTCACTCAATTAGTATTTGGTAGCATCGCCTTAAATTGTTTAACTTGGGTCAAACGCCTCGGGTAGCCTTCCATAAGCATCCCACAATAAGTTGGGTGAATTTTGGCCCATTCCTCCTGACAGAGCTGGTGTAACTGAGTTGGTTTTTTAGGCCTCCTTGCTTGCACACACTTTTTCAGTTTTGCCCACACATTTTCTGTAGGATTGAGGTCAGGGCTTTGTGATAACCTCGACTTTGTTGTGCTTAAGCCAATTTGTCACAACTTTGTAAGTACAGTCGTGGCCAAAAGTTTTGAGAATGACACAAAAAAATTTCAAAGTCGGCTGCCTCAGTTTGTATGACGGCAATTTCCATATACTCTAGAATGTTATGAAGAGTGATCAGATGAATTGCAATTCAATACAAAGTCCCTCTTTGCCATGCAAATGAACTGAATCCCCAAAAACTATTTCCACTGCATTTCAGCCCTGACACAAAAGGACCAGCCGACATCATGTCAGTGATTCTCACGTTAACACTGGTGTGAGTATTGACGAGGAAAAGGCTGGAGATCACTCTGTCATGCTGATTGAGTTTGAATAACAGACTGGAAGCTTCAAAAGGAGGGTGGTGCTTGGAATCATTGTTCTTCCTCTGTCAAACATAGACCTGCAAGGAAACGTGCCGTCATCATTGCTTCGCACAAAAAGGGCTTCACAGGCAAGGATATTGCTGCCAGTAAGAATGCACCTAAATCAACCATTATCAGATCATCAAGAACTTCAAGGAGAGCGGTTCAATTGTTGTGAAGAAGGCTTCAGTGCCCCCAAAAAAGTCCAGCAAGCGCCAGGACCATCACCTAAAGTTGATTCAGCTGCGGGATCGGGGCACCACCAGTGCAGAGCTTGCTCAGGAATGGCAGCAGGCAGGTGTGAGTGTATCTGCACGCACAGTGAGGCGAAGACTTTTAGAGGATGGCATGGTGTCAAGAAGGGCAGCAAAGCCACTTCTCTCCAGGAAAACCATCAGGGACAGACTGATATTCTGCAAAAATTACAGGGATTGGACTGCTAAGGACTGGGGTAAAGTCATTTTCGCTGATGAATCCCTTTTCTGATTGTTTGGTGCATCTGGAAAAAAGCTTGCCATGAGAAGACAAGGTGAGAGCCACCATCAGTCCTGTGTCATGCCAACAGTAAAGAATCCTGAAAACATTCATGTGTGGGGTTGCTTCTCAGCCAAGGGAGTGGGCTCAATCACATTTTTTCCTAAGAACACAGCCATGAATAAAGAATGGTACCAACTTCTCCCAACCATCCAGGAAGTTTAATGACGAACAATGCCTTTTCCAGCATGATGGAGCACCTTGCCATAGGGCAAAAGTGATAACTACGTGGCTCGGGGAACAAAACATTGATATTTTGGGTCAAAGACCAGGAAACCCCCCAGACCTTAATCCCATTGAGAACTTTTGGTCAATCCTCAAGAGGCGGGTGGACAAACAAAAATCTACAAATTCTGACAAATTCCAAGCATTGATTATGCAAGAATGAGCTGCCATCAGTCAGGATGTGGCCCAGAAGTTAATTGACAGCATGCCAGGACGGATTGCAGAGGTCTTGAAAAAGAAGGGTCAACACTGCAAATATTGACTCTTTGCATCAAGTTCATATAATTGTCAATAAAAGCCTTTGACACTTGTGAAATGCTTATAATTATACTTCAGTATTCCATAGAAACATCTGACAAAAATATCTAAAGACACTGAAGCAGCAAACTTTGTGAAAATGAATATTTGTGTCATTCTCAAAGCTTTTGGCCATGACTGTATGCTTGGGTCATTGTCCATTTGGAAGACACATTTGTGACCAAGCTTTAACTTCCGGACTGATTTCTTGAGATGTTGTTTCAATATATCCACATAATATGCCCTCCTCATGATGCCATCTATTTTGTGAAGTGCACCAGTCCCTCCTGCAGCAAAGCACCCCCACAACATGATGCGGCCACCCCCGTGCTTCACGTTTGGGATGGTGTTCTTCGGCTTGCAAGCCTCCCCCTTTTTTCTCCAAACATAACGATGGTCATTATGGGCAAACAGTTCTATTTTTGTTTCATCAGACCAGAGGACATTTCTCCAAAAAATACAATCTTTGTCCCCATGTGCAGTTGCAAACAGTAGTCTGGCTTTTTTATGGTGGTTTTGGAGCAGTGGCTTCTTCCTTGCTGAGCGGCCTTTCAGGTTATGTCGATATAGGACTCTGTGGATGTAGATACTTTTGTACTCGTTTCCTCCAGCATCTTCACAAGGTCCTTTGCTGTTGTTCTGGGATTGATTTGCACTTTTCGCACCAAAGTATGTTCATCTCCAGGAGACAGAACGCATCTTCTTCCTGAGTGATATGACGGCTGCGTGGTCCCATGGTGTTTATACTTGTGTACTATTGTTTGTACAGATCAACGTGGTACCTTCAGGCATTTGGAAATTGCTCCCAAGGATGAACCAGACTTGTGGAGGTCTACAATTTTTTTCTGAGGTCTTGGCTGATTTATTGATTTTCCCATGATGTCAAGCAAAGCCTTAAAATATATCCACAGGTACACCTCCAATTGACTCAAATGATGTCAATTAGCCTATGAGAAGCTTCTAAAGCCATGACATAGTTTTCTGGAAGTTTCCAAGTTGTTTAAAGGCACAGTCAACTTAGTGTATGTACACTTCTAACCCACTGGAATTGTGATACAGTGAATTATAAGTGAAATAATCTGTAAACAATTGTTGGAAAAAGTAGTTGTGTCATGCACAAAGTATGTCCTAACCGACTTGCCAAAACTATAGTTTGTTAACAAGAAATGTGTGGAGTGGTTGAAAAACGAGTTTTAATGACTCCAACCTAAGAGTATGTAAACTTCCGACTTAAACTTATACACAGGGAGGAAGAGACAGACACGCACTAGATTTTTTTTACGACACACATCATTTGAGGCCTTCATAGACTGCATTAACTCCGGCCCTGTGTATGGTGTGTGCAACAGGATGTAGCTAGGTCCTAGACCTGTGGGTGGTGTGTGTGTGTGTGTGTGGGGGGGTGAGAGATGCTCTGGTCCTCTCGTGTAGCATGGCTCAGTGAGTGTGTCAGTTTGTGTTGAGGCTCACTGAGAAACCGCTGAGAGATGGCAGCTGCATTAAATTTTAACCCTGCATCTAACTGCTCGGCGCACCCCCTCTCTCTCACACACACACACACTGATGGATACACACACTCTCATCCTATTATCGTGGCTCAGATGTGATGGCAGGAGATGGGGATCGACGGAGCGAAAGACACAAGCAGACAGAGTAAAGAGAGGATGGAACCTATTACACACTGATACGCACACGTGACGCACACACACACACAAAGCCAGGACAGGGTAGGAATATGAATCCACAGTCAGAGGCAGCTAAATGCACAAATGGAATGTCACTGTGTATCACTCATGCCCCGTTCCTCGTCCTGTGATCTTCTCAATCTGTTTATCTTCTTCCCTAACCCCTTCGCTCTCTTTGTCTTTCTATCCCTGTGTCACTCATCCTCAATGTCCTTCAGCCTCTCAACCCCTCCTCTCTCTCCTCTGTCCTCTCTGAGTTGTCACTCATCCTCTCCATCCCTCTCTCTCTCTCTCTCTCTCTCGGTCTTATCCCCCTTCTGGCCTGTCTTTGTCTGACTGTCCTCTCTCTCTTCTCTATCCTCTGACTCCCCTCTCCTCTCTCTCTCTCTCTCTTCATCCCCCTTTCTGGCCTGTCTTTGTCTGACTGTCCTCACCTTATATCCCTGACCCCCCGTCCTCTGTCCTCTCTTCATTGCCTCGCTCTCTGTCCTCTCCCTCCTTCCCTTCTGTCCCTCTCTGAGCCCCAGTGGACTGTGGGAAAGCGGGCGGTGCTCAGAGGCGCTGGACTCTTAATTAAGGGGCATAACGAGGCCGGAGCTTAACGAGGTCACATACACACACACCCTCACCCCCTCTCGGACACACAAACTGAGATGACACACACACACACAGTTGCCACCAAGCACACACACACGCCTCTTTCTCTTACATCAACACAGACAATCAGTGTAAGAACTCCAGGGCCTAACCCTATGGGGGCAGGACTCAATCAGCTAGTGCAATCAGAAAAGCCGAACCCACACACTGCGACAGACACACGAACACACTGCGATAGACACACGGACACACACTGCGACAGACACACAGACACACACTGCGCTACAAACATAATAAGCCCAGAGCTGATGGTCGAAGAGAGACCATGATATTATTCAGTCTAGTCCAGCTCCCCATACACACACACACACACACACACACACACACACACACACACACACACACACACACACACACACACACACACACACACACACACACACACACACACGAGGCTGGAAGTGCACGATGTTGCTATTTTCAGAGAGAGGGAGAGCGAGGGTTCCTGGTGAAGGTGACTTTGGGCTGAGACGAGTGGTAATTGGGTACACATACAAATGCCTTTTTCTCCGGGTTCATTTCAAACTTTTTTTCTCCCTCTTCTCTCCTCCCTCTTCTGCCCCCTCTCTCGCTGGAGTGGCCCCCGAACGAGATTACCTTTCGACACGGAAGCGAGGGAGGCGCGGAGACGGAGAGGGAGACAGATGATTGACTAGTAAAATATAGACAGGGAGAAAATGGCTCTGGTCTGGATATGAAAAATAAACAAATAACCAAATGCGCGTACACACACCCCTACATATATGATTTACTCTGTGGGGGAGCGAAGCAGAGCGGAGAAACAGAATGTCACTCTCTCGGTCACCCTGCTCGACTGACTGACTGGCGCACACACACACACACACCTCTGGTCATCTCATTTCCTCAGACGAGTGACATTTCTCTTCCCTGCTCTGTCGCCACGGTGACAGAATTTGAATTCCTTTATCTGCCTCTCCCTCCCTCTGTGACTGGGCAAGGGGTGGGGACCGGCGGGAAGGAGAGTGAGTAGAGAGGACTGAGGAAAAGGAAGACAAAGAGGGAGGCAGAGAGAAAAAGAGAGAGAGCAAGGGAGAACGAGATAATAGAAGAGAGAAACAACAGACCAGACCAGAATACATACTCGAGAGAAAAAAAAAGGGAAAAAAACTCCAGGGATTCCAATTGCCATGACAACCCTGTCTTCTACTCTCCTCTCCCCTCCCTGTCCAGACCATAATAAGTTGAACTGGTGGTGAACACACACACACACACACACACACACACACACACACACACACACACACACACACACACACACACACACACACACACACACACACACACACACACACACACACACACGGTGTATGGTCAATCAGCTCATCAATGGACGACTAACATTGACTGACATAATCCCTTGGAATAAGTAGATTAAGTGTACAAGTGTACATTAGGAACACCTGCTCTTTCCATGACAGACTGACCAGGTCAAAGCTATGATCCCTTATAAAGCCAATTCAAATCCGTGTAGATGAAGGGGAGGATACAGGTTAATGAAGGATTTTTAAGACATGGGTTGTGGTACGTGTGCCATTCAGGAGGGTGAATGAGCAAGACAAAGGATTTAAGTGGCACCGGTTTGGGTGTCAAGAACTGCAACACTGCTGTCCCCCCACACTGAACAGTTTCCTGTGTGAATCAAGAATGGTCCACCACCCATCCAGTCAACTTTACACAACCATTGTAGTCAACATGGGCCGGCATCCCCGTCGAACGCTTTCGACACCTCGTAGAGTCCCACGCCCCGACCAACTGAGTCTGTTCAGGGGTAAAGGGGTTGCAATTCAATATTAGAAAGGTGCTCTTAATGGTTTGCACACTCAGTGTATAGGTACGCTTGTGAGTGAGTAAGTGTGTGTGTAAGAATGTGTTGGTGGGAAAGCGAGTGAGAGAAAACGTGTGAGAGCTAGACAGTGAATGCGTCCAGGGGGTTAGTGCACAGGGCCCAAGAGGATAATTAAAAGAGGAGAAC
>NC_068424.1:48461464-48483964 GCF_023373465.1 Oncorhynchus keta | reverse complement strand
GTGCTTTGAAAGGCTGGTCATGGCTCACAACACCATCATCCCAGAAACCCTAGACACACTCCAATTTGCATACCGCCCCAACAGATCCACAGATGATGCAGCCTCGATTGCACTCCACACTGCCCTTTCCCACCTTGACAGAAGGAACACCTATGTGAGTATGCTATTCATTGACTACAGCTCAACGTTCAACACCATAGTGACCTCAAAGCTCATCACTAAGAACCTTGGGACTAAACACCTCCCTCTGCAACTGGATCCTGGACTTCCTGACGGGCCACCCCGGGTGGAAACGGTAGGCAACAACAAATCTGCCACGCTGATCCTCAATACAGGGGCCCCTCAGGGGTGCGTGCTCAGCTCCCTCCTGTACTCCCTGTTCACTCATGACTGCACGGTCAATTTGCCGATGACACAACAGTGGTAGGCCTGATCACCGACAACAACGAGAGCCTATAGGGAGGAGGTCAGAAACCCGGCCGTGTGGTGCCAGGACAACAACCTCTCCCTCAACGTGATCAAGACAAATGAGATGATTGTGGACTACAGGAAAAAGAGGACAGAGCACGCCCCCCATTCTCATCAACGGGGCTGCAGGGGAGCAGGTTGAGAGCCTCAAGTTCCTTGGTGTCCACATCAACAAATTAACATGGTCCAAGCACACCAATGCAGTCGTGAAGCGGGCACGACAAAACCTATACCCCCTCAGGAGACTGAAAAGATTTGTCATGGTTCAGATCCTCAAAAGGTTCTACAGCTGCACCACCCTGACTGGTTGCATCACTGCCTGGTATGGCAACTGCTCGGCCTTCAACCGCAAGGCACTACAGAGAGTATTGCGAACGGCCCAGTACATCACTGGGGCCAAGATTCCTGCCATCCAGAAAGCCCTGAAAAATGTCAGACTGTTCTCTCTGCTACCACACAACAAGCAGTACCGGTGCGCCAAGTCTAGGTCTAAGAGGCTTCTAAACAGCTTCTACCCCCAAGCCAGAACACTCCTGAACATCTAGTCAAATGGCTACCCAGGCTATTTGCATACCACTGGCACTCTGTTGTCATCTATGCATAGTCACTTTAATTAACTCTACCTACATGTACATACTACCTCAACTAACCGGTGCCCTCATACATCGACTATGTACCAGCACCCCCCTGTATATATTGTTACTTTTTACTGCTCCTCTTTAATTACTTGTTACTTTTATCTCTTATCCGTATTTTTGAAACCGCACTGTCGGTTAGGGGCTCGTCGGTAAGCATTTCAGTGTACAGTTGTATTCGGCATATGCGACCAACACATTTGATTTGATTTTGATACATGGTTTAGTAACTACATAGCACCTTCAGACCCAGTCAATGGTTTCTCTCCCCTAGCTGCTGATCTCCAATGTCAATGTCCACCAGATGCATTTGCGTTTTGTTTCGCCGGATGTCTGGCCCGCGTCTTCCGTACTTGGCGCACGAGCGCGTCGCTTCTTAACTAGCTAAACGCTAGCTAGTCGGAGCGTGTGCACACTAACGTTTGAGCCACCGCGCGGTAAAGCAACACACAAGGTGGAAATATTTACACAGCACGCACCGCAGCCAAATGCCGCATCCACAACGCGCCGCACGGCTCCGTTTAGGACCATGTTGCTCTTTCGGCTTGTATTTTGTCTTTATATTGTCGTGTGTATTTTCTGTCACTTCTGTAATTCAAGGCTCATCTGTAAAAGAAACTCTGGTCTCAGTATGACTCCCTGAGAAAGAAAAAAAATAAGGTTAATTAAACACTATAAAAATTGACAACGAATGACTTCCGCCGGAACGCAAAGAGTTTTAATACATTTGGTGGACAGGAGACGTAATGCTTGGAATAAAGAGCGTCTACACGGCATTAATCAAGACCGCGAACTAAGGTTACGGAGACGGACAGGACGGATTTCGCCAGTCACAATTAACACTGACAAGTCTGTCTCTGCTGTACGACTTCCCTCCCAGAGCCATGTATTTCCAGAGTTGGGCCAGTGGGGTTTCTGCATTATGATGTATTCACATGACACTTCAACACATCCTACGGCAACCGTGTTATCTCCCCATTAACATTACGTGGGGGATATTTAAACAACGCTAAGTAACTTAATATCTAGAATTAGAACAAATTTCTAAAGTCTAAAAGTTGGCCTAACTATCTAAATATATATGTCTCTGCTCACGCCTTCTCTCAGTAACATAAAATCACTTTTATCACTACTTCTAAACTGAGTTGAGCAGGCGAGACTCACACCAGCTTTATATTCCTCATATCTCTGATGGATTCCATCTCCCACAGTTCAACTCAATCTCTATGTTCAACGCTACAGTATCTCTCCACACTTCTCTATCAGTTCATCTCTCTCTCTCTTCGTAGGATTAGCTCCCCCCCGGAGATAACAGGGTTTTAAACTTCACACAAATTAACACTGTGGGAAAAAGAGAGAGAGAGAGAGAGAGAGCGACGGAATGAGAGAGATGGAGATTAGGACAGCGGAACAAGCTCACATCCAGGTCACGCTGCTCTGCCTTTCAGAAAGTAACCTGCTCTCATAAATACTCCTCCCCTCCCTGCCTTTCATCCCTCTCTTTCCATTAAAACACATCCCAGAAACATGGTGTTCCACTCTGTCTCCCTCACGTCTTCTCTATTATTAATGCTAGTTAACGCTCGCCCAAACTATGTGTGTGTGTGAGAGAACGCGTCGAACACGGCAGAGGGACTGATGAACGAAAGTGTGTGTGTGTGGGGGGCAAGTGTTAACACGGCATCATCATCAGTGCATTCTCTGACGCTGGCAAACACACTGAGGCAGATGAGGAGTGAAAGAAGTCACATTAAAACAGCAAACTCGTCCTGTTTTCACTTTCATACCCCCAGTCCCTTTTCATAATGCATTAAAGCCACCAGTCAGAGGGAGGGAGGGAGGCAGGCAGCGGGAGAGAGATATTCTCAAAGTAATTTGGAGCTCACGGATATAGCGAGGAAGATTAAACGCAGGAAATAGAAGCGCATGTGATGGAGAGGCGAGCGAGGGATGAGGATGGACTGATAGACAGAGAGATCATGTACATAGATAAAAGATGGGGTGTACAGATAGAGGAAGGGGGAGGAGAAAGATATGGTGTCACTGATTCAGTTAGTGACTGTGTGTGTGTGAGAGGTTTTGTTTGGGGGGGGCTTGGGGGGCCCGCGGGGCACTGCTGCCCTTGTTATTGTGAACCAGTGGGACAACACAACACAACACACACACACAGTACAATCAGAGCACACACACAGTACACACAGTACCATCAGAGCACACAACACAGTAAACACCTACACACATTAGAGGCTTGGGTTGGGAGTAATCTTGACACAGACGTAGAGAGACAGAAAGACACGCTAACTCCGCATTAACAGACTCTTAAACAACCAAACATCCCATTACTGTTAAACAACCATCACCGTAACGTATCCTAACCATCGAAGCATTTACAATATCAATGTTTAAATATGATGCTAATGGTAGATGTAGCCTGGGAGAGACAGAGGGACACAAAGATCCATCCAAGAACACAGAAAATGTTCCTGACTAATATATGAAGGGACAGAGACACAGAGCACTATGTAGACCATATACTGGTGGTTAGAGGGCTGACAGAGACACAGAGCACTATGTAGACCATATACTGGTGGTTAGAGGGCTGACAGAGACACAGAGCACTATGTAGACCATATACTGGTGGTTAGAGAGCTGACAGAGACACAGAGCACTATGTAGACCATATACTGGTGGTTAGAGAGCTGACAGAGACACAGAGCACTATGTAGACCATATACTGGTGGTTAGAGGGCTGACAGAGACACAGAGCACTATGTAGACCATATACTGGTGGTTAGAGAGCTGACAGAGACACAGAGCACTATGTAGACCATACACTGGTGGTTAGAGGGCTGACAGAGACACAGAGCACTATGTAGACCATATACTGGTGGTTAGAGGGCTGACAGAGACACAGAGCACGATGTAGACCATATACTGGTGGTTAGAGGGCTGACAGAGACACAGAGCACTATGTAGACCATATACTGGTGGTTAGAGGGCTATCTAACACACAGCGGACAGAGGCTGAACACCAACAACAATACTGCTGGAGGCAAAGAGCGAGGGAGGGAAAGAAAGGAAAGTAGAGAAACTGACAATGTGGTGTGTGTGTGTGTGGGATGGACAGGACAAGCGCTGGGATGGCTGGCTGGCCAGGACTCTCTTTGGCTTGTTTTGATTTCTGCCTCAACAACAGCAACCCTGTATTCTCATGGGAATGACGGATACAGAGTCACTATGTAGACCAGATTCTCTGGTGGTTTGAGGGCTGAAGCCTGACACAGATATTGTTTTTACTAATGTCTGATGAAGATTTATACTGGGGTGGTTACCCCACGGAGAAGAGGGTCTGACAGAGACACAGAGCACTCATGTAGACCATATATTCCTGTGGTTGATGGGCCTCATTCATCCCTCTCCCTTTCCATAGCACAATGTAAAGATATCCCTCTATTTCTCTTTTATCCTTTCTCTTGGTAACATGTAACAAAGACACACACACACACACACACACACACACACACACACACACACACACACACACAGGGCTGACAGAGACACAGAGCACTATGTAGACCACACACAGGAATGGTTAGAGGGCTGAAAGAGACACAGAGCAGTATGAATAAAGCATGACTAGAAGCAGTGGTTACCGAGGGTGAAAGGAGAAACAGAGCACTGCATTTAGACAGTCTACAATACAGACGCTACAGAAAATGTCCGCCGCGCCCCTGTCTCGCTCCAGCTCTTGAACGCGGACGAGTCTTGACAGAGACGAGCACAAAGAACCCACCGACAGAAAGAAAGCCTGAACAGGCCTTTAGAAGACTGGACGAAGGAGGGAGAGAGGTCTAATAGGGAAAGAGAAGAGGGTTGGAGAGAATGTGTGGTAAACAGAGGGAGGAGAAAGGAGCAGGCAGTCTTGTCTTGGATTCAGCCTCACCATTCTCCTGAAAATCACTATTGTGAGAGAGCGGTGTGCGTGCCGAACGGATCCTACCTATTAGATTACACTCTAAACTCCTAATTAATCCCTCTAAACGGGATTATGGAAACAGAGCATGATAACATCACTATTCCACCCCGTGCTCAGACATACGCTGTGTGTGTGTGTGTGTGTGTGTGTGTGTGTGTGTTTTTTTACGTCACTTTAACAGCATTCCAGCTCAAGTCTCAGTAGGGATTTCTGTGTCCTTGGTCAATGGCGCTGACAGAGCCGTAGGTCCCTTATGATCAGATTGTGCACGCTAGCACACACACTAAACTCTCCTCAGACCACATGTCTATAAAGGCTTTATGAATTATTATTAGTGTCTTAACATTACACTTCACACAGTTACACTGCAGACTGGAGGGAATAAACACACACACACAAACAGAGAGATATTAGTCCCCACTCCCTCCCTCCGGCACAGATGTAGTGTGATACAGGACTATCTTGGGGCTGCCCTGTTATGGACCATATCTACCACAACTAATAGTCTATAACCTGAACTAATATCTAGCCCAACTAATAGTCTACAACCTGAACTGAGTCTATAACCACAACTAATAGTCTATACCCAGAACTAATAGTATAACAACTAGTAGTCTATAACCACAACTAATATCTACCACAACTAATAGTCTATAACCATAACTAATATCACCACAACTAGTAGTCTATAAACAAAACTAATATCTATCACAACTAAGTCTATAACCTGAACTAATATCTACCACAACTAATAGTCTATAACCTGAACTAATATCTACCACAACTAGTAGCCTATAACCACAACTAATAGTCTATAATCAGAACTAATATCTACCACAACTAGTAGTCTATAACAATAACTAATATCTACCACAATGACTCCTGAACTTTAGTCTATAACCAGAACTAATATCTACCACAACTAATAGTCTATAATCAGAACTAATATCTACAACTAGTAGTCTATAACAATAACTAATATCTACCACAATGAATAGTCTATAATCAGAACTAATATCTACCACAACTAGTAGTCTATAACCAGAACTAATATCTACCACAATGAATAGTCTATAACCAGAACTAATATCTACCACAACTAATAGTCTATAACCTGAACTAATATCTACCACAAGGAGTAGCCTATAACCACAACTAATAGTCTATAATCAGAACTAATATCTACCACAACTAGTAGTCTATAACAATAACTAATATCTACCACAATGAATAGTCTATAACCAGAACTAATATCTACCACAACTAATAGTCTATAATCAGAACTAATATCTACCACAACTAGTAGTCTATAACAATAACTAATATCTACCACAATGAATAGTCTATAATCAGAACTAATATCTACCACAACTAGTAGTCTATAACCACAACTAATATCTACCACAATGAATAGTCTATAACCAGAACTAATATCTACCACAACTAATAGTCTATAATCAGAACTAATATCTACCACAACTAGTAGTCTATAACCACAACTAATATCTACCACAATGAATAGTCTATAATCAGAACTAATATCTACCACAACTAGTAGTCTATAACCACAACTAATATCTACCACAATGAATAGTCTATAACCAGAACTAATATCTACCACAACTAATAGTCTATAACCAGAACTAATATCTACCACAACTAGTAGCCTATAACATTACATTTAAGTCATTTAGCAGACGCTCTTATCCAGAGCGACTTATATCTACCACAACTAATAGTCTATAATCAGAACTAATATCTACCACAACTAGTAGTCTATAACAATAACTAATATCTACCACAATGAATAGTCTATAACCAGAACTAATATCTACCACAACTAATAGTCTATAATCAGAACTAATATCTACCACAACTAGTAGTCTATAACAATAACTAATATCTACCACAATGAATAGTCTATAATCAGAACTAATATCTACCACAACTAGTAGTCTATAACCACAACTAATATCTACCACAATGAATAGTCTATAACCAGAACTAATATCTACCACAACTAATAGTCTATAACCTGAACTAATATCTACCACAACTAGTAGCCTATAACCACAACTAATAGTCTATAATCAGAACTAATATCTACCACAACTAGTAGTCTATAACAATAACTAATATCTACCACAATGAATAGTCTATAACCAGAACTAATATCTACCACAACTAATAGTCTATAATCAGAACTAATATCTACCACAACTAGTAGTCTATAACAATAACTAATATCTACCACAATGAATAGTCTATAATCAGAACTAATATCTACCACAACTAGTAGTCTATAACCACAACTAATATCTACCACAATGAATAGTCTATAACCAGAACTAATATCTACCACAACTAATAGTCTATAATCAGAACCAATATCTACCACAACTAGTAGTCTATAACCACAACTAATATCTACCACAATGAATAGTCTATAATCAGAACTAATATCTACCACAACTAGTAGTCTATAACCACAACTAATATCTACCACAATGAATAGTCTATAACCAGAACTAATATCTACCACAACTAATAGTCTATAACCAGAACTAATATCTACCACAACTAGTAGCCTATAACCACAACTAATAGTCTATAATCAGAACTAATATCTACCACAACTAGTAGCCTATAACCACAACTAATAGTCTATAACCACAACTAATATCTACCACAATTATAGTCTATAACATTAACTAATATCTACCACAATGAATAGTCTATAACCATAACTAATATCTACCACAACTAATAGTCTATAACATGAACTAATATCTACCACAACTAATAGTCTATAAAATTAACTAATATCTACCACAACTAATAGTCTATAACCAGAACTAATATCGACCACAACTAATAGTCTATAACCAGAACTAATATCTACCACAACTAGTAGCCTATAACCACAACTAGTAGTCTATAACATTAACTAATATCTACCACAATGAATAGTCTATAACCAGAACTAATATCTACCACAACTAATAGTCTATAACCAGAACTAATATCACCACAACTAATAGTCTATAACATTAACTAATATCTACCACAACTAATAGTCTATAACCAGAACTAATATCGACCACAACTAATAGTCTATAACCAGAACTAATATCTACCACAACTAGTAGTCTATAATCAGAACTAATATCTACCACAACTAGTAGCCTATAACCAGAACTAATAGTCTATAATCAGAACTAATATAACCACAACTAATAGCCTATAACCACAACTAATAGTCTATAACCAGAACTAATATCTACCACAATGAATAGTCTATAACATTAATTAATATCTACCACAACTAGTAGTCTATATAACTAAACAACTAATAGTCTATAACAAAAACTACTATCTACCACAACTAGTAGTCTATAACATTAACTAATATCTACCACAACTAGTAGTTTTTAACCACAACTAATAGTCTATAACCGGAACTACTATCTACCACAACTAGTAGTCTATAACCAGAACTACTATCACCACAATGAATAGTCTATAACCAGAACTAATATCTACCACAACTAATAGTCTATAACCTGAACTAATATTAATCAGCTATATATAATATAAGGAAGACTAACAGAACCATGCAGTATTAACCAGTCTATACATTCTCTAGGGAGACACTAACAGAACCATGCAGTATTAACCAGCTATAATCGTCTATACAAAGACACTAACAGAACCATGCAGCATTAACCAATATCTACCACAACTAAGGAGACACTAACAGAACCATGCAGTATTAATCAGCTATAGTCTATAACCAGAGAGTAACAGAACCATGCAGTACTAATCAGCTATATCTACCAGGAGACTAATAGTCTATAACCAGAACCATGCAGTATTAACCAGCTATAGTCTAAGGACAGAGTAACAGAACCATGCAGCATTAACCAGCTATACTCTAGGAGACTATACAGAACCATGCAGCATTAACCAGCTATAGCTCTCTAAGGAGACTAACAGAACCATGCAGCATTAACCAGCTATACTCGCTAAGGAGAGAGTAACAGAACCATGCAGTACTAATCAGCTATACTCTCTAAGGAGACACTAACAGAACCATGCAGTATTAACCAGCTATACTCTCTAAGGAGACACTAACAGAACCATGCAGCATTAACCAGCTATACTCGCTAAGGAGAGAGTAACAGAACCATGCAGTACTAATCAGCTATACTCTCTAAGGAGACACTAACAGAACCATGCAGTATTAACCAGCTATACTCTCTAAGGAGAGAGTAACAGAACCATGCAGCATTAACCAGCTATACTCTCTAAGGAGACACTAACAGAACCATGCAGTATTAACCAGCTATACTCGCTAAGGAGAGACTAACAGAACCATGCAGTACTAATCAGCTATACTCTCTAAGGAGACACTAACAGAACCATGCAGTATTAACCAGCTATACTCTCTAAGGAGAGAGTAACAGAACCATGCAGCATTAACCAGCTATACTCTCTAAGGAGACACTAACAGAACCATGCAGCATTAACCAGCTATACTCTCTAAGGAGACACTAACAGAACCATGCAGTACTAATCAGCTATACTCTCTAAGGAGACACTAACAGAACCATGCAGCATTAACCAGCTATACTCGCTAAGGAGAGAGTAACAGAACCATGCAGTACTAATCAGCTATACTCTCTAAGGAGACACTAACAGAAAGAGAAAGAAAGACAGTAAGACAGTCAGTCAGAGATACGGGGTAAGTATTTGTGTATAGTGATGTGCTGGCAGCATTCTCTTCCTTTTTAGGACTTCCTTGCTTTCAGGAGAAAAAGAGGAGGATAGAAAAGCATCACAGCAGGCATTTTAGCACCTCATCCCCCCCAGACACAATATGTCTCACCGCTGTCTCTCTGGCATCTGGCCTCTATCAACATTCTCTCTCCCTCTCTCGTTTCAAACAGAGCATCTCGGACCTACTACGTACCACACCCACATATAGGAGTATGTGAGCGGAGATGAGCGAGTTGGAAATCCCACTCTTCGCACACCGCTCCGGCACTCAACTTCCCTTCCCTCGCTCCACAAAAACAAACAAAACAAAAATATAAAATAAATCAAATCTCTCAGCCCTTAGAGGAAAAAAATAAATAATTAGCTCCATTCATTTTTTTTTTTGTTTAAAAATATTATTTACCTGACACCCCATCTACTTTTGGGACTATGTACCATTTAAAAATAAAAGAAGTAGGCTATCGTGAGACGCTTTAACATTTCAACAAAATGTCGTAGGCTATAAAACAAAGGGCCTACCTGATGATATGTGGCCACCGTGTTAGAAAACTAGCTTTTTCTCTAGTCTTTTGATGATCAGATGCTTCAGTTGTAACGGGGGCTCTGCCATAACGGGGGCTCTGCCATAACGGGGGCTCTGCCATAACGGGGGCTCTGCCATAACGGGGGCTCTGCTGCGCTCACATTTTACAGTTGAGAGACAACTTTAGCACTGTTACAAACTTAGACTGCACATTTTCTTTTTTCATCGTCTTCTTTATACAAATCGCCAATATAAAAAGTCTCCGGTACTGCTGCATGGGCACATTCGTCGTCTTGCTATCCATTACAGACTGTGTGACCTATTTCTAGGGACGACTCGCTACAACATCTCTGGGCATTAGTGGCCGGTTGGGCTCAACAAATACAACAGAACAGGCCTAATTAAAAGAAGAGTATTGAAGGAAATAGAAAACGCTGGGCAGAGCATGCCCAGAGCTCTTGACTGAGTGGGATTGGGGAAATAACACACGCTCCGCTGCTTCCTCCACTCTGCTCACATCCTCTGGTACACACACACCGGTGTACTTGTGGGTAACAGGGTCTCAAATCTGGAAGAGCAACCCTACACGGTTCACTGTCGCGGCGACACATGTCACGCCAGACAACGACACCCACCCATCCAGCTATCAATCCCCACTCTCCCTCTAGCCATCCCCTCTCCCTCGTTCTTTCACCCTCTAGCCATTCTTTCACCCTCTAGCCATCCCCTCTCCCTCATTCTTTCACCCTCTGGCCATCCCCTCTCCCTCATTCTTTCACCCTCTCCCTCATCCTTTCACCCTCTAGCCATCCCCTCTCCCTCATCCTTTCACCCTCTAGCCATCCCCTCTCCCTCATCCTTTCACCCTCTAGCCATCCCCTCTCCCTCATCCTTTCACCCTCTAGCCATCCCCTCTCCCTCATCCTTTCACCCTCTAGCCATCCCCTCTCCCTCATTCTTTCACCCTCTGGCCATCCCCTCTCCCTCATTCTTTCACCCTCTCCCTCATCCTTTCACCCTCTAGCCATCCCCTCTCCCTCATCCTTTCACCCTCTAGCCATCCCCTCTCCCTCATCCTTTCACCCTCTAGCCATCCCCTCTCCCTCATCCTTTCACCCTCTAGCCATCCCCTCTCCCTCATCCTTTCACCCTCTAGCCATCCCCTCTCCCTCATCCTTTCACCCTCTAGCCATCCCCTCTCCCTCATTCTTTCACTAGTACTCTACTCTGCTTCCATCATTCACTCTGACATAAGTCGTTACGTGTCTCTCCATCTCTTTACTCCCACCCGTCCTCTATCCTGTTTACCTCAAAGCTCTCACGCCATTTCTCTACCGAGCTACTGGTTTCTCTCTGTAGATTGTCCATCCCTCTCTCGGAACAGAGCCTCGCAACGAGGTAGAAACTTTCCATCAGAAGAGAAACTTCAACTTAGATTTCTTGTACATTCGGTGTTCAACGTTGAACTTTATCCCTGGTGTATCAACTTAGTTCTCCAAGTAGAGAAAGACACAGTGCTGTCATTAACTATTCACTGTGGATATTGTATAACATGCTGAGTTCCCCTAGTAATAAATACACACATTTAGTTTTTTAAAAATGAGATAGCTTCCTGGACCAGAACTATGGTTGCAACATCCCTATGGTAATAAAATACACATTCTTGATGCGTTTCCCCAATGTGTGACTGCCCTTGTCCCCACCTTCCCTCTTCTCCCAGTGCAAGGTTCACCCTCCAGTTACTCCTCCTGGACGGAGTGATGAGCGTGTGGGGAATGGAGAGGGAGAGATGAAAGGAGAGATGAAGGGAGGGAGAGGGGGAGCTCGCCCATGCATTATTGAACAGACAGAGTGGAGTTTTAGGGATAATGTAAAAGTGGAGTTAGGGACAACCTTTCCCTCTCTCCTCCCCCTCTCTCACTCCTTCCCTCTCCCCCCCAGCGGATTATACATCTTTTATTCAAGTGGGAGGTTAAAAATTCAAAGCTTGGGGGGGGAAGAGCGCGGGGGAGGGAATGAGTGTACCTGAAAATGGACAAAATGAACAAATGTCTTTGGGGACTTTCTCAAGTGCTAATCTAGGAGCACTACTCCCTTTGATTAGGACTGAGGGAGAGACCTAGGGAGAGAGGAGGGGTAGGAACATTCCCATGTGGCGCGTCAGCGTGGTGTAAAAATTAAGGTGTCTTCAGGGCAAACCAGAACTGCGTCCCAGGAACACATTGATACAGAGCAATGGAGAAGGGCTAGCAAACACACACACACACACACACACACACACACACACACACACACCCTAAGTAATGGAGCAGAGCTAACACACACCTCTCTAATAATACCACAGATTAACACAGACACACACACACACATTCCTTAAAGGTCACAAATTAAGGTCAGAAAGCAAAGTGACCTAACCCACAAACCTCTGTAAATACCATGTCTGGTTTAAATGCCATGCTGAAGGCCCTACTGCAGGCCATATGTAAGCAGAGCCAGGAGCAGCCTAGGGCCATTCCCCTCTCTCTAGGAAGAGTGGAACTGCAAGGTTTAATGCTAGGGATATAGTTTAATATCTGCGAGTTCGTAACTAGAACGTTTAAAGAGATACTGAGAGACTTTGGCAATTAAGCCATTGTTCTACTTACCCAGAGTCAGATGAACACATTTTTGGTCTACTCGTTGCGCAGTAGCATACAGTAGCCTACCTGTAGACTTCTAGTCATCGTGCTAATGCTAGTTCGCGCTGGCTCGCCAAACCACCCACGACTTCCTTCATACTGCACGGCACACAGGGTAAGGGTAAGGAGAAAACGTGCTTAGTTGCCAGGATGTAGCAGTATCCGTTCTATGCTAGGGAGAGAGTATCAACTCCAGGAGGAGTAGTCATAAGGACGGGAAGAGATTTCAGGAGCTGCAGATGGAATATGGGGAGGTTTTAACTGTCTTTCAGTGAAAACCCTGAAGACTTCCCTGCACCTTGGGGGAAAAAAATAGATATTCGAACAAGTCAAAATTGGAGGACGGACGCCTTATGCGACAGCGTCCGCTGTAGGCAACGGTTAAATGACTGTAGCTGTTGGTATGAACATAGCTTCATATACATCTCCCTCTCCCTCTCTCTCAGCGGAGATAAGAGAAAGAAAAAAAGACAGGGGAGGAGGAAGGTGGGAGAGAGGAGCGGAGAAGAGGGGGCGCTATCTTGTCATCTGCGTCTTTGAAGACGCTCCTTTCCCCCCACCGCTTTTTCATTCCCTGCCATCGGTGGCATCAAAGTCTGTGGCTAGGCAGTATGCCTGTGTGTGTGTGTGTGTGTGTGTGTGTGTGTGTGTGTGTGTGTGTGTGTGTGAGCGCTGAGTGCCATTGAGTGTGCCAGTGTCTGTGTGTGCTCGTGTGGGAGAGCAAGTGTGTGTGTGCTCGTGTGGGAGAGCAAGTGTGTGTGTGCGAGAGAGAGAATTTGAGTGTGTGTGTGTGTGAGTTTGTGTGTGTGTGTGTGTGCTACCCCTTAGGGAGGCCTAATAATGAGAATAAACCAGCAGAAACAGTAGCAGACTACGAGGGCTGCCATAAGCAGGAGCAGGGCAGGCAGGCCCAATCAGTCTACACTCGCTCTCGCTCTGTGTGTGTGTGTGTGTGTGTGTGTGTGTGTTGACAACACACACTTTTTCTTCTCTTACACTTTCTCCATCTCTCGCTCCATGTTGATTAAACTGCTTCTAAACATAGATATGGCCCTCGTATCTCCCCTTCCCCATCCTCTCTCTCCACCCTCCTTCCAGCATTAAAACACCCCCAATCCTTCCCTAACACACTTCGACACACACACACCAAATGAAGAGAAAAACGGTCAGATGAAAAAGAGAGAAGAGAGAGAATCTGTCCTTAAAATAATGGATGGGGTAAAAGAGTGGGCGGAGGGAAGATTGTAGGTGTTGCAGATCACTGCCTGGATCCTTTTCTCTTCTCAAACCCAGCTGCTTCATGCCTAACTCAGTAACAGGCCGCGCTGGGTTCGTAAACACTTAGCATCTGTAACAAGCTTTCAACCAAATCACCCCAATTAAACACACACACATACACACACACCTCGCCTGTCACGTCGGAGTGTGTATTTATATGCTAATGGCGTTGGGAGCTGAGATTGGAGGGTTGCTTGGCTCGACGGTCGGAGAGCGAGGAGTGAGCGGCGAGGAGCGAGGAGCGGGCCGTTCAAAACCGGATAATCTCCAGGAAGAGAAAGTGGAGAGAGATTAAGCACACAGCCGTGATGAAGTGGCGAGGGCACACTTCATTTGCATGTAAAACAGAGGGAGAGCCAGGGAGAAAGCGAAAAGCGAGAGATGGAGCGAGAGTGGGATAGAGGGGACAAAAACATGCGCGGGCTGGGTGTGTGTGTAAATAAGCTGTTGCTTGTTGGCAGGCCCGCAGCACGAGGCGCTCACAGATGTGTTCTAACGCGATAACGACTGATGAATGAGCGGCGTTCTCCAACGGCTCGCAACGATAGAGAGATTGTGAATTCTGAGCTTTCGCTATCAGCAAGCCGAGGAGAAGGAACGAACGCAGTGGCTTAGAACGCTGCTGTGCAAAGCCAAGTTAATACACAGCTAATGTGGGGCTTAGCAAGTCGCCTTATCCGTACCCAAAGTACTGCACAGCACTCAAAGATAAACATTCACACACACACACACAGCCAACCTTAACTTACCAAAGGTCTGCACACTGTGAAACTCAAGGCACAAGCATGCCACACACACTTACTGCAATCCAATAGTTGCGTAGTAATTCCGTGAGAGGAAAAATGGTGGGGGTGAAGACGGATATTTGAAACATTGGTGGATGAATGGACATATGGGGTGGAAGGGGGGGGGGGCTCTTTTGGCTCTGGCATTCGTGACCTACGCATTAACCTGGCTCCCTCCGGCACACAGCGTGGTTTATTAACGACTAGCATCCACCATGTACCCCACTCACACGCGCACGCCCACAAACACACTCAACCAATTTGAACAGAGAACACAAGGCCTATTACCAAAGCCCGTTGCATAGGCATTTGAAAAACCCACACATAAATCAACACACACACACACACCGCCCATGCCACAGACACGTCAGGCCTGTGCCAGTGTGTCGCAAACACATTTAAAAGCATTTAAGCTGTTTATTGGCAGATCTTTAAATGTAAAAAAAAATGTCCCAAAGGACAAGACACCATGCAGTTAAGGGCTGTGTTGCGTAACAGACACACTAACGCACAACGTTACGGCATCTCTAA
Organism: Oncorhynchus keta; assembly: GCF_023373465.1. Taxonomy (NCBI): domain Eukaryota; kingdom Metazoa; phylum Chordata; class Actinopteri; order Salmoniformes; family Salmonidae; genus Oncorhynchus; species Oncorhynchus keta. Next base: position 48,468,311 of record NC_068424.1, on the reverse strand, counting down.
ACCTCATCCCAAAACTCAAATAATGATCCCGGTATCATTCTGCCAGATAGGCGCAGGCTACTTTGTAGTTTAACGTTTAATAGAGAAGGTTTTTTGGGAAAGACTTTCCTTCTACCAGAAGACTGTTTTCATTTGTGTCATCGCTGACGGCCACACAAAGTGGTAGACATATACTGTATACACAGACAGAGGGCAATTCCCTTTGCCTCAACAGAAAGTCGCAGGAAACACAAATCACTGACGCATTCCGAAAATGTCTTATGATGAACTTGGGTAAATTAATTAATTTAATAAACAGTGTTAATTCCCCTACTAGGTTTGAATTGTGTTCATTGTCTAAATGCCTCGTATTCTGTCCGCGTTTTCCTCATTGCGGATTTGATAGGGCCCTTATAAAAACACTCCAACTCCTCCCTACGGACTCTACAGGCTGGCTACACACAGCACATTCAGCACCGACTGCCCTTAAAATACTGGCATGAGTCTTGTCCTGGAAGCAGGAACCGAGCGAGTTCCCCTTAGATATGCCAGCAAAGTCAAAATTGGCTATATTGATTTTTTAAATGTTTTTAATCAGATTTTAGGACTTTATGGCTGTGCCAACTATGTGACCAGAGCTGCCCCCAGAACAAGATTCATGAAGAAGAAAAAAAGAACACTAGCCTGCTAAAATACTTATTTTTAAACTAAGGTTTAACTTTAGTTCATCAGTATCCATTTTTACCGCTGGTGTGAGAGGCTACGGTGAGGAAGTCCTGTTGACCCACCTCATCACACACTGGTGTGAGAGGCTGCAGTGAGGAAGTCCTGTTGACCCACCTCATCACACACTGGTGTGAGAGGCTGCGGTGAGGAAGTCCTGTTGACCCACCTCATCACACACTGGTGTGAGAGGCTACGGTGAGGAAGTCCTGTTGACCCACCTCATCACACACTGGTGTGAGAGGCTACGGTGAAGAAGTCCTGTTGACCCACCTCATCACACACTGGTGTGAGAGGCTACGGTGAGGAAGTCCTGTTGACCCACCTCATCACACACTGGTGTGAGAGGCTACGGTGAAGAAGTCCTGTTGACCCACCTCATCACACACTGGTGTGAGAGGCTGCGGTGAGGAAGTCCTGTTGACACACCTCATCACACACTGGTGTGAGAGGCTACGGTGAGGAAGTCCTGTTGACACACCTCATCACACACTGGTGTGAGAGGCTACGGTGAGGAAGTCCTGTTGACACACCTTAGCGGGCCGGTGTGACCTGTACTGCAGAGGTTGTATCATTAGGACGGAGAGAGGCCAGGCAGAGAGCACAGAATAGTCTTAGTGAGAGGAACACATGGACACACACACACAGAGATGTGGACCTGCTTGCACACACACGTATAACACCCTCACACAGTGTAGGAAATTGATTTCCGTTGAACACAGGGAGATCAAAGGACTTATTATAATTGGTGTGTAAGTGCCGTGGAACCCCCCCGACAGACAGACAGACACACACAAACACACACTTATATTAAAACAAGTAGGTAAATGTTCAAAATATACTTATAGTGCAGCTGTCCATACATAGGCCATATGGAAAGTATTGTGACAAAGACGTGAGAACCTTATTGCCACCCCTATCAATGTCGTGTGTGTGTGTGTGTGTGTGTGTGTGTGTGTGTGTGTGTGTGTGTGTGTGTGTGTGTGTGTGTGTGTGTGTGTGTGTGTGTGTGTGTGTGTGTGTGTGTGTGTCTGACTAGCGGGGATCAGAGCGGGGAGTGTGAGCCTCAGCACGCCACGACTTGCCATCCGGTAACCGTGGTAATGAAGTAGGTCGCTGTATTCATCGTGGCGCGGCGAGGGGGCGTAGCCAGCGCCGGCTGGTGGGGTGTCACTGAGCGTGCTCCGTAGGGGGGAGGATAATCTCCACGGAGACAGAAACCAGGCCGCTGTGCTGCTCAGGTGTGCCACAAACAAATGAACGAAGGAAGGAGGGAGGGGGAGGAAGAGAGGAGGAGGATGAAAGGAGAGGAGAACATATGCAGGCATCACCATGCCTTGAGACATCTTGAAACTTGTATTGGAAAAGGAGATGAAGGAAATGGAGTAAAAATGAAGAGAGGAGAGACGAGGGAGGTGAAGGAACGAGGAGGGAGGAGAGGGCTGGTTTGGGAAACTAAGGGTTATTAAAATCATCACCATATTAAGAGGATTAATATGCTTCTGGCCCTTTCTCACTTCCATATTAATCACTACAGAAACATCCCCTGTACCCGATATGTATTTCTCCTTTCTCTCCTTCTGTACCATGTCCTCACTCTCTCCTTCACTGTCTCCTGTCCCCCACTCCTTTCCACCCCTGTCCTCACTCTCTCCATCTCTGTCTCCTGTCCCCCACTCCTTTCCACTCCCCTGTCCTCACTCTCTCCTTCACTGTCTCCTGTCCTACCTCCTTTCCTGTCCCCCACTCCTTTCCACTCCCCTGTCCTCCCACAGCATCCCTCCTTTACCTGTCCCCTACCTCCCCTCCTTTCCTGTCCCCCACTCCTTTCCACTCCCCTGTCCTCCCACGGCATCCCTCCTTTCCCTGTCCCCTACCTCCCCTCCTTTCCACTCCTCTGTCCTCCCACGGCATCCCTCCTTTCCCTGTCCCCTACCGCCCCTCTTTTCCTGTCCCCCACTCCTTTCAACCCCTCTGTCCTCCCACTCTCATGGCATCCGTCCTTTCCTGTCCCCTACCTCCCCTCCTTTCCTTTCCCTGTCCCCTACCTCCCCTCCTTTCCTGTCCCCCCTCCTTTCCTATCAATCCTGTCCTCCAACTCCCCTTCACTATCCTCCCGCACTCCTTTCCCATCCACTGTCTTCACTCACTCCTTCACTGTCTCCTGTCCTACCTCATTTCCTGTCCCCCACTCCTTTCCACTCCCCTGTTCTCACGCTCTCCTTCACTGTCCCCTGTCCTACCTCCTTTCCTGTCCCCCACTCCTTTCCACTCCCCTGTCCTCACTCTCTCCTTCACTGTCTCCTGTCCTACCTCATTTCCTGTCCCCCACTCCTTTCCACTCCCCTGTTCTCACGCTCTCCTTCACTGTCCCCTGTCCTACCTCCTTTCCTGTCCCCCACTCCTTTCCACCCCTCTGTCCTCCCACTCTCACGGCATCCCTCCTTTCCCTGTCCCCTACCTCCCCTCCTTTCCTGTCCCCCTCCTTTCCCATCTATCCTGTCCTCCAACTCCCCTTCACTATCATCCCTCACTCCTTTCCTATCCTCCCCCTCTCCATTATTCCCTGTCCTCCATCCCTCTCTCCTTCACTATCTATCCCATCCTCCAACTCCCCTTCACTATCTACCGTCCTCCCTCCCTTCCTATCCCGTCCTCCATTATTCCCCCGTCCTCCCCCTCTCCTATTCCCCGTCCTCCCCCTCTCCATTATTCCCCGTCCTCCCCCTCTCCATTATTCCCCGTCCTCCCCTCTCCATTATTCCCGTCCTCCCCTCTCCATTATTCCCGTCCTCCTCTCCATTATTCCCCGTCCTCCCCCTCTCCATTCCCCATCCTCCCTCTCTCCATTATTCCCCTCTCTCCATTATTCCCCGTCCTCCCTCTCTCCATTTGCCCTCCCTTCCATTATTCCATGCCCTCCCTCTCTCCATTATTCCATGCCCTCCCTCTCTCCATTATTCCCCTCTCCATTATTCCCCGTCCTCCCCCTCTCCATTATTCCCCGTCCTCCCCCTCTCCATTATTCCATGCCCTCCCTCTCTCCATTATTCCCTGCCCTCCCTCTCTCCATTATTCCCTGCCCTCCCTCTCTCCATTATTCCCTGCCCTCCCTCTTTTCCTATTCCCCGTTCTCTTGCTTTTCCCTATCCTCAGTCCTCCCTACCCTCCCCATGTCCTCCCTCTCTCTCTTCTCTCCCTCCATCTCGCTTTCCTGCTAATTGGCCTATCTGAGGAGCAGACATCAAAAGGCCCCTGCTATCAAACACTGTGCTAGCTTGTGCCAGAAAAGGAAGAACAGAAAAAAGTAAATAAAAGGGGGGACACACTGAAGAGATCGAGAGAGGCAAGAGAAGAGAGAGGAATATTCAAGAAAATGAACGGACACAAGCGCTTCAAAAGGGCAGAAATTAGAGCCAGAATCACACACACACACACACACACCAGGGAGAACAGTGAGACATGGGTTTATAGGAGCACCACACATCCCCTTCCTTAACTATACATAAAAGCAGTTTTACACGGTTTATTTCAACAGACAAACTTGCAACTCAGCTGCAAACAACAGACGGTAAAAGACATATTCCAAACAGCTATCGAGCAAGAACAGGAGGAGAGTAAGGGCTGTGAAGGTTTAAACAAAGTTGGGATCCTTAACTTGAAGGGAAAAAATCCCTAGGTGAAAAACAACGTTTTAAAATCACAGTGCAGTTACCTATAAAAGGGCTGGGGAACGTTGTGTAAATTATATAAAGTGAACAGTTGGCTACTTTGGTGAAGCGTTGAAAAATGCAAGACAATACATGGCGAGATACAGATTACCAAGACATCTTTCGCCCTGCCCTCTCCTCTCTCTCATGCTGGCTCCGCCTGCCTCCCGCACTTCACCAGAGATCTGTATATAATGGCAAGAGGCTCATGTCTCCGCCCTTACAATGGCAGTCGTTGTCCCCAAAAGGTTGGGAACGCAGGTGACAAGCTTGCCTTCCCCGCCTTGTGGCAACTGCTTATAAGTTAAGCGTAACTATAAGAAACCTAAGATGTGTCAAAGAAATTGGGGCTCCAGCTCGGTGCTCCAGGCTCCAGCTCGGTGCTCCAGCTCGGTGCTCCAGCTCGGGGCTCCAGCTCGGGGCTCCAGCTCGGGGCTCCAGCTCGGGGCTCCAGCTCGGGGCTCCAGCTCGGGGCTCCAGCTATGCATGTGGTTTCCGAACTCGCTAGCTAAGTGGCTAGATGGCAAGATCAGGCTTCTTGGTTAAAGCAGAGACAAGATCCCTGTTAGCTAAATTATATTGTGCAACAAATAGCGGCCCTTGTAATACCGTATATCCCGGTACGGGAAAACAACGGTAAGACGACATGAAGATATGGATACCACCCTATCCTATCCAAAAATACTGTCTCTTAGGAGTCGATTCCTATTCTAATCGAATCTCGTGTCGACACCGGGTAGTTGAAGTGCAAGGCGCTGAGGAATCAATTGGAGTCGACTCACCACTACGTCATCACCTTTGGGGGCGGGGGGTGGGGGGCAGGGAAAGGCAAGCGACAGCAGAGAAGTCCTCTACGACAATACTTTGACAACCAGCTACAGAGAGATCGAGGAGAGAGACACAGATAAGGGCGGGGGGCCAGAGGAGGAGTTTTGCAGCGCCATCAGTTCTGAGCACCGCAACCATGAGGTCATCAACCCACGACCCAGCCCGCAGCACTGAACGGGTGTGTGTGTGTGTTTGCAGACAGCTGAGGGAAGGGGTCAGGGGTCAGCGGGCTGACGGTGGCGTCGTTTCACTAGGCTGAGTAACGAGGGATGGGAAGAGGAGTGCAAATGGAGCCGCTGCAGAGCCTCAGCAGCGAGGCTTGTTTGTTAGCCTGTTTATATTGGCGGTATTGGAGTGGAGTGATGGGTAGAGGTGAGAGGTCAACCAACGTAATGAGGACTGGCTCCTTATCACAGTACACAACATGCAGGCTCTCGCGCTAACAAACACACTGGACACACACACACACACACACACGTAGGCAGTCAGAGGGAGTTGGAGCTATTGAAAAGGGCAGCGTGTGTTTACAGTCAGATATCAGAAAAGGTTATCAGACATCAAATGGGACAGCCGTGTCTCAGCCAATCACACAGAGGGACCAGAGGCACGGTAACGAATCACAGACTGACAGCAGACCTTAACCACTCCGTAGAGGTGAATGCTGATGGGACAGCTGACAACCTTGACATTTCAACGACTCGGACAGCCAGAGAGACGGTGCGCGTGTGTACACGTTTGAGTGACTATATGCACGTGCGTAAGAGTGAGACAGACTGTGTGTTCTGATTGCACCGCAGCTGAAGGTCGATTGAACAAGCGGAGGGGCACACACACACACACACACGTTTTGTCCCCTGAGGACAGTGGGCAGAGTGTCCTAGCTGTAATGATGAATATGGAGCAGAAGGCTCAGTGACACAGGAACAAGGTGACAAAGGAGAAGCTGGACAGGTGAGGGGTGTGTGGGTTGACAGTAGGACAGCACTCTGTGCCAAGACAGCAGGTGGCTAGTCACAGGGCATCAGTGACCTCTTCCCCCACCCCACCCCTTCCTCCTTCTCCTCCCTCTGTCCACCCCTTCCTCCTCCCCTCCCTCTGTCCACCCCTTCCTCCTCCCCTCCCTCTGTCCACCCCTTCCTCCTCCCCTCCCTCTGTCCACCCCTTCCTCCTCCCCTCCCTCTGTCCACCCCTTCCTCCCTCTGTCCACCCCTTCCTCCCTCTGTCCACCTTCCTTCCTCCCTCCTCCCTCTGTCCACCCCTTCCTCCTCCCCCCCTCCTCCTCCCTCTGTCCACCCCTCTCCCCTCCCTCTCCTCCCTCTGTCCACCCCTTCCTCCTCTCCTCCCTCTGTCCACTCTCTCCTTCTCCCTTCCTCCTTCCTCCCTCCTCCTCCCTCTCCACCCCTTCCTCCTCCCTCTGTCCACCCTTCCTCCTCTCCTCCCTCCCCTCCCTCTGTCCACCCCTCCCTCCTCTCCCCCCTCTGTCCACCCCTTCCTCCCTCTCCTCCCTCTCCTCCTCCCCTCCTCCTCTCCTCCCTCTGTCCACCCCTTCCTCCTCTGTCCTCCTCCTCCCTCTGTCCACCCCTTCCTCCCTCTGTCCACCCCTCCTC